>NW_009724237.1:0-5756 GCF_000703405.1 Apaloderma vittatum | reverse complement strand
TCCCTACCCCCTATTCTGCACCCTTTCAAACAGCAAATGCTGTAAATGCAGTTACTACAGAATGCACTGAGCGTCCCAACCCATCGGGCCAGGTCTTTCCATTATCGAGTCAGCGGAGCAGAAGCAGTAACAGGGGACCAGTCATACAAAAAGTAAGTCTGTTTTGTAATAGCTAAGTAAAACTGTATAAAGAAAATACATTTGAACGAGAATAAGTGTATCGGTAGTATCAATGTAAGCAGAGATGGGCAGAAAAGGTGTTAATCCGAGAGTAGCAAAACTGTCTACAGAAATATTTTGTGCTTAAAATACTTGGTGAGTTTATAAAGCCTACAGGTATGACATGGGAAACTCCCTTCCACTGCCCTCTGCTAGTTTGGTTGAGCTTAGAATTACTTCATTAGAGAACAAAGGAAGTATGCCATGCTTTCTTTACCTTTTTTTTTGATAATTCCACATAATAATGAACAGTTCATGCAGAAAATATTGCAAGAAGATTAATAAATCAAATATTTTTATGGATATTTTGTTTAGTCTCTTGTCTTTAAACGTGTGAGTTCTGTAGAGAGCATTAGAACTCACCTTTGGTTACAGCTATGAAGACAAAACATGACTTATGTGTATATGTGGCTAATCTTTTAAAACAGCAACAGCAGTTACAGACGCACGTAAAAAATAAACGTCCTCCAGTGAAAAATGTTGCCACTCAGAAGGAGACTAGTTCATCAGGTCCTGAGAACAGATCAAAGATTGTTTTGTTGGTTGATGCATCACAGCAAACAGGTAATTTCTTTTCGGTGTTCTGGGTGTACAAAATAACTAGAACTACTTGCCAGTCATCATCTTTCCTAAAAGAAAAGGTGGACCTGGTTTAGATGTGACTTTTAAGAAAAGTCTTGTGCAGATCAAAAACAGGAGGAAAAGATGCCAATGGTTGCAGAGACCTACTCAGTATGTTGCAGTGGTATGGTACTTCTGCAGAGACCTTTCCACTGTCAAAACCAAGCTCCTCTTGAAGGAGTTGATTATTATTAATAGCTGGACCTAGATATAATTTGTTTAAATTCAGTGCTGCTTTTAGTTTTGTGACAAGGAAATTGTCATCATGTGCAAAGACTTTGTCTTTTTCAGTTTGCTTTTGTTATGTGTAGGTCTTCCATGTCTTCTAAGAATTCCTGCAAAAGTAATTATTTTTTATTATTTCTTGCAGACTTTCCTTCAGATATAGCTAATAAGTCCCTTTCTGAAAGCACCTCTACAATGCTTTGGAAATCAAAAGGCAGGCGCAGAAGAACTTCTCATCCTGCTGCGGAGTCCTCCAGTGAACAGGGCGCAAGCGAAGCAGACATTGACAGTGACAGTGGCTATTGTAGCCCTAAGCATGGCAATAACCAGGCCGCAGCCATGAGTTCAAGAAATACAGATTCTTGTGCAGTGAATGTATGTAGATATAACTGAATAACTTGCCTATGTTTGTACCCTACAGACTAATAATAATTACTGAAAAAAATCGCTCTTTCCTTTTCAGGTTGTAGAACCATCAGTAAATACAGGTAAGCACTGTCTGAGCTGGTGAGCTATTTAAAATTTGGCTGGGTCAATTTTGTATTTTTGCTTTACATTTTGCTAGGAACTATCTGTCAGTCTACTTCCACCATGCAACTCTATCAGATGCTTCTGAAGATATGTCCTTACTGTGGTTTCTACCACCTCCACCAAGACTCCCATTACTTGTTGGAAGAACAAGTGTATAAGTAGCTATCAGTAATGATTTCTCAACAGTTGCCTTTCTGTAAAGGATTAAAAAAGCCAGAGTCTCCAGTGGAAGCATTCAGACAAAGCTTTGCTTCTGTTGTATTTCATCCTCAAGCTTCCTTACCCTGTTGGACTGCAGTTCATACCTGGGCACTAATAGAGCCAAACAGTTCTCATTCTATATTTGAGAAGCACTAATACTTTTTCAGGAGCTTTAAAGAAGTACTATAACATGAGCAAAAAAACTTAGTCTGATGGTAGTGGGTGTTATTTTTGCTGGACCAAAAATTTGTATGGTTATGAACCTGATGTTTCCCTTGCCTGACTGGTTCCTGATGATCACTCTTTGGCAATTTGAGTGATTGTCATCTGACTCCTCCATAAAGACACTTCTGCTACAGTGTAGAAATAGCTACAGAAGTAAATGTTGACAGAGGAGAATTAGGCTTTCTCAGAGAACTTCATTTGTATCGTGTTACAGGATCTGGTGATATGTGTATCATTATGACACATTCTGTCATACTAATTCATTTTTTCATAGATGGCACTTCTCTTTCAGCTGGTGTAAGTTGGACTAATGTAAATTCCCAGGCGACTCAAAAAAAACCTTGGATTGAAAAAACACAGACATTCTCTAGAGGTGGAAGACAAACTGAGCAAAGAAATAGTTCACAGGTATTTTGTTAATGCTTCTAAATTAAGTATTCTGTCTCTTGTATATGAAAATAAAGAATTTTATTATAAAATTAAAATACAAAGAATAGTTAATGAAAGCAGTGAATGGAAAGTGTAGAAATTCAACCTAAAGGTCCAGTTGCACATTTCAACCTTGTGTATTTCTTGAGCTAGCACTTTGTCATATCTCTATGTATCTCTCTATATATAGATATATAAAAACTTCATGTACTTTGCAATCTTCTGCCTGTAGCCTGTTCTTTATATGTATCTACCTAGGAAGAACACTGTACATGTAAAGTAACTTGTGAAATGAAGACAGTGTAGGTGTAGAAAAGTTAGTTCAATTTTTGACCCATTCACACTTCAGAAGAGGGGAGGAAAAAAAACATCCCAGCTTTTCTAAAGACAGATTCTGCTGTGATGGTTAACTAGAATCCAGTGTTCTCACTCTTGTTGTCTTTGAAAATTTCTTTTTACAATTTATATTAGTTATTTTAGACAAAAACAGCTGAACTCGAACTGAGGGCTTTATCACAGACATGCATGTAGGCACATGTGAGCTGACTTGCCCTCTTTAGTTTTTAGATGGAATCATTAGTTTGTCTTGAATCTTCCCATTTGACATCTGTGGGCTTATTATATGAAGAAGCTTGTTGATGCTTGTATATGGCAGTGGAGCAGTTCAGAAACATTTTATGACCTGTAGTCAAATTGGAGGCTTTTAGAAGCTCTTATTTGAGGTTTATGAAATCAGGAGAGTAGGAAGAATCAGATTTCCTTTCATCCAGTTACAGTTTAGATTCTAAATCTGGCAGTTATTTTAGGTATTTAAAAACAAAGCTGACACAAAGAGTTCTAAATGAGGCTTTCCCAGATAAATTCACTGTACCTCAAGGCAGAATTGTCCTAGAAACTGTTTTTCTTTGGAACTAAATTCGTACCAGATCTGTAGAACATTATGTTGTAAAACGCTTTAGTGTGAGAGATCCAAAATTCCAGATTCAGATCATGCTCTGTTTTCAGCCAACCAGTCTTGCTTATGTATTTCTACCAATCTTTTACGTAATGAACAACAATGTTTATATCATGATATCGAAGTTTCTGGTCCTTAGAGAACTCTGCCTATGCATTGTCATAAAACACTTGTTGAAAAGGCAGTAATTGCATGCAGAATAATTGTGCAGTGGGAGAAGGTTCTTTTGATCATGGTTACAGACAGTTCCTCGGGATTCACATCTGAGTTAGTCACAGGACTTGTGGTTTTCTTCATGATTGGCCAAAAGGACCCTGTTTTTAAATTGGAAGCTTAGAGATGGATGTATAGAGATACTGTATTTGGTTTGTGTGGGAGAATAATCTGATACTATCTATAGAATATGCTTTTAACAGTTTTAAAAAAAAACAAACTAAAACAAAAAAAACCCTCAACCAAAAAAACCCAAAAAAAGACAAGCTCACACCTGGGCAAGAAAACCCCCCCAAAACCCAAACAAAACAAAATAAAAAAGCTCCAAAGCACAGCTTACTGAATCTAATTCTGCATAAACTGTGCCATTTTAGTTGCTAATCAGCACACATGAGAATGCTTTACATGCATGCACACATCTTGAACAGCTGAAATTGCAAAATGCCAATCACATTCATTATTTTCAGTCCGGTTTCAGATGCAGAGACCACAGCACGTCTTCAGAAAGAAGGCAGAATTTGCAGAAACGGCTTGAAAAGCCTCCAACTACAAGCCAGTCAAGCAGAACAGAGCAGAGTCCTGAACCTCTGTATTTTGAGGTAGGGTGTGAAAACCTGTTTCTGCATTATAGTGATGCAAGTTGTGTGTGGAATAAGCGATCTTCTCATCAGGGAGAACTTACATGTCTGAGTCCAAGAGGTGTAGAGTGTAGTGCAGTAATTTAATTATTATATGATGCTTTCATTGTGTATATACAAAGACTTACGTTTGAGTGTTGTGGAAAGTGTAAGAATTTACAGCTATCCATGACTGGCACATTAGGTAAGCAACTTTCAAGTAACTTCTGTTCACTTGTGAATAAAACTTACTGTGTTCTCTGGTTTATCCCCTCTCCTCCCTAACTGTAATTGTATTTCTATAATATAAAATGAATAAATTGTTCTTCTTTTGAAAAATGTTATTCAGATACAGAAATGCATTTTTAATATTGTGTCATTTTCTATTTGTGTCATTTCTAAGTCCTTCTGGCTTATGCAGAACTTCAGGATTCAATTCATTCTTCTAGCCTCAGCCACTTCAGTTGATGCTTTTCATAAATGACTTTTCCATTCTCTTCATTCTTAATTTGTGTGTTATTTAGGATGAAGATGAATTTCCAGAACTAAATAGTGACAATGGCAGCAACAAAAGTAGTAACATCCAGCAAAAGATTTCACCTAAAGTAGTGAGTAATTATTTTGTTTTGCAAAGCATTTTAAATGCTTTTGAGACTACCTGTGTAAATTTTTTTATGAATCTCTGCTACAGTGCATGTAATGCAGTAGTTGTGGTTGTCTTAAGAGATTTGCATTATCAGTTTTGGATGCTACAGAAATGCCAATTAAAGTAAGTGGTGCAAAGAACTCATCCTAAAAGACTGCTGGATTTTTGTCTGTTAATGAGATTGTTCCCAAGTGAAACTGTAAGATATATATGATAGACACTAACAATCAGAAAATATCATAAGTTGGAAAGGCCCCATAAGGATGATAGCGTCCCAACTCTCAGCTTCTCCATCCTACTGATGGTTTCTCATGAGATTAAAATTAGTTCTCAAGGGATTAAAATTAATTTTGAGGATTATCGAGCTTTCTTTGTGTTAATATACAAACTATGTTTTGATTATTCTTTCTGACTCTTAAGAGCTTGCATTCAGACTGATGCTTTGATGCAGACTTTTCTTAAAATTGTTGAATCTGCAAATATGTAGTAATGGTGTCAAGTTTCCAAAATAACTACAATTTGGGTAATTTATTCAGAAATTAAAGTAAATTAAACTTTTTCTGCTTTAAGGTGGTAGAAACAGTTGTTGGAAAGATGCTTTTTTAATACCTGATCTACTTAAATATTTTGTTGCAGAACTGTACCTGTAGGCTACTTAATCTATTTGACTGCTTTCCAGGAAAGTAAAGTCCTACATGACATGAGAGGGAGGAAAAAACCCACTCCCTTATCTGGCAGTCAGATTGGAAAACTTTCTGAAGGCATAATTGGAACTAAATGTAATAGTTTTTCCATACTTAAATGAAATGCACCTAAGTTTCTAGTTTTATTAACTTACAGTTTTTAATTGGGTCGTCATACTGCTGACCAACGT
>NW_009724236.1:0-5359 GCF_000703405.1 Apaloderma vittatum | reverse complement strand
GGGAATCCCCCTTGGGAAGCGTCGGGTCTTCCGGTGCCGCCCCGCACTCGGCTGCGAGGGACCCTCTCTAGCGCTGCAGAAGTCGGTCACTGGCCTCGGTGAACGGCAAAATTGAAGGTCTCCCCAGGCATAAGTCTCTCACGTCCTGAGCAAGGATGTCTGGCGTTTGCATTTCCTCCTGCATCACGCCTTTACGTGCTCCTACTCTCCATTTCTCCATCTCTTCTGTTTTTCCTAGCACTCACTTGTTTCCTCCCTGACACCTGGGTTGGTAGGAGGCTGTAGTTTGGTTCACATGGTTTATTCTTTTTTGTTCTCACTAATTCACAGAGAATGCCAAGGGAAGGTTGATGTCACCAAGAAGACCAGTTCCTACTCTGTGAGGAGCTTGAAGAACAGCAGGGAGATGATTGTGTGAAAGGGAAATAACGGAGGTATGTAGACGTGTTCTGTATTTTATTTTATTTTATTAGCTGCCAGCATCTCAGGAGAAGTGGGCTTCTGAGAGAGCCTGGAGAGCTGAGCTGTTGTGGATGAATCGTGGGAGGTCGTGTTGTGGTGAGTGAAGTGGAGAAACTGGGTGAAAGGATACATGGTTGAAGAACGCTGCTGCAGTGCAGCCGTGGTAGGGACAAGAAGAGGATAAGCTGTGGGAATGCAGGTAGGTCGAGCCTGGAAGGAGGACAGAGATTCAGATGTGCTGGAACAGCAGGTGAAGAGCAGGCTGCTAAGGAGCAAGTGGTGTGGTCAGGTTTGTGAGAGGAGACGTGTGGCCGTGCGCAGCTTCCTTGGGTTGCAAAGGAGCATCGCGTGTTTGGGATGTGGAGAAGGGAACTTTGCTGCAGTTGTGGTAGGATATACCGAAAAGGCCTAAACAGCAGATTTGTCTGTGAAAATGATAACAGATTGGTCTCTAAGCTGGTGGTGTAGAAGGAAGGCCCAGGAGCTGATGCTATTTGTGCGTGACTCACGGGAAAAGGGAGGGAAGATAGTGGAAATGGGGAGTATGTTACTGCTGCCAGCAGTGAAAGAGAAAAGGGAAAGCGAGACTAAATCAAAGCAACCCTGCAGTTCTGCTAGTATAAACTGATGACAACATCTCCAGGAAGAGATGCCAGACAGCCACCTGAGTGTCGGTATTGAGCAGAGGCAGAAAGGTTGATGACAGAGGGAGAAATCGGAGAATCACAAATACAGAAACGCTCTTCAAAATCCTTGAGAGTTGCCAGACAGGGCACAAAGGGAGAAGAGGGCGGGCCTGTGAACCTGAGAGAATGATGACTCTTTGACAGAAATAATACAAGCGTTAATTATTTGTAATCATCATAAATCACTACTTTTGGTAATAGTATATCTGGGGATCAATGGAGAAGCACCATAGAGCAGGTTCTGAGAGTGACGAAGGCTGAGGAAGGCAGCTGACCCAGGAAGGAGGTTTAAGGACCTGTGAGTCCTGGACCAATGGGTCCTTCTGGTCACATCCACAACTGTAGGGGCTTTTTTCCAGCTCATTAGCTCCTGCCTCCCATGTTACTTTACCCAACATCAGTGATTCTTCTTCAGGAATTTCAGTGTTGAGATCTAAGGTGACTGTGGAGATGAAAGGGATATCTTGCAGCTTCTGTAACTTCAGTTTCCCTTCTCGTCTGGGTGTCTGCAGGAGGGTGGTACAGGACCTTGGAAGTCATCTGAGAGTATATGATAAAAACCAGGAAGCTTATTTAAGGGTAGTTTTCATGGACTCAGGTGGGGAGGCTGCGCTTAAGTGACCTGCAAGGTTTCTTTGAAGATACTAAGGCTGTAACTGATAAAGGAACATTAGCAGATGTGGAAGATTTGGATATTTTAAAAGACGTGTGAAAGGGACCCAAATCAGAGACTGATGGACAAGCAGGAGCTGTGAGATCTGGAGCAAGATAACTGCTGAGTTGGGAAGCTCTCTTAGAAATATAAAATGATATATGAATTTTATACAGTATTTTGATGTGGAAAATGAAAGATAACCACATTTGAAGCTTATTTTGAAGTTTGAGAGGGAGAGCATTAGAAAACAGTATCCTTATTAAATAAGGATCGCGGCACAAAATAACTGCCTGTTAAGACAGAAAGACTTCACTTTGTTCTGTAGATTATAGCATGACTTGCATTTGTTAATTAGTGATGCTTGATACTACCAGATAGGTAGTTGCTGATTTAGACAAAATAAATGTTTTAAGTCGGTCCAGTGGGTGCTGTGTATCAGCGACATTTTACTTTAAGGCTGCATATAGTGGCATAAAATTCCATAATTGGAAATATTTGGGCTGTGATAGACAAAACAAGCCAAATAATTTTCAAAGGTCTAATCTGCAGACATAAAATTTCCACGGAAGTTTGGTTAATCCTGAACTGTATAGTGGCACTTGTGCCCCGTCTAGTCCCACTGAAAAATAGCAATGTTATAACTATTTTTTATTCTCGTTTGAATTTGACGTCTTTAAATATTCTGCTTGGCTGCCAAATAGCTGCATATACAAACTTGATATCTCAATTTAGAACTCTGCATCTTCAGGTGCTGTGATGCTGAAGGATCTCCCCTTTGCTCTGCAAAGACTTCCAAGGCTATAATGAGATTCTGTAAGCCCCTGTGTACGTGAGATGAACGTACAAATGGATTTGCCACATACCACACTCAGTCTTTTCAGTTTAGAATCGCTGGGTGTCTCCTCTATGCCTTTAGACTTGCTTTAGAGACAATGCAGGACTTGGCAGAAGCAGGATCGTGCACTTGGTCACTCATGTAACACCATTGACTTCAGAATGAATGAAATGATTGGAGGAGTGGAGGTTTAAGTCCCTTGTCAATGAACTGAGATCCACCCTCCCTGTTCTTCCCTGATGAGTGTCTTCTCTGTGCTGGAAAGAGAAGTCAGGCAGGGAGACTTAGCGTGAAGGTGGATGCTTATGTCCAGGAGTTCACTAGTTTTTCTGTGATCTCTCTGTTAATTTTAAGTTAAGTTGCTGATTAACCTTACTAAGTTGTACTTGCTTAAAAGAACTAAACCAACTTTAATAGTTCTGTAAGACCTCAGTGGGAGGTATGGAGTTCGTAGGTTGTTCAAGTAGTTCCTGTTCTGTTTAAAAAAGGATTCTCATACCGCAGCAGTAAGTAATGCTATCGGAAATCCTTCAAGTGCATTGAAAGACGTTAGCCTTGAAATTATATTTTGTTTCCTGAGCTGATTCTCACAACTGGTGAGAGATTTTGATGATCATCTACCTTGAGCTGGGGCTGACCAAAACCTGACATAAGCAGGCAAAATAAGCTGTAGAGTTCAGAAAGGCCTTTCTAAAGGCCTCTCTTGTGGGCGTCTTCTGAGAGACCAGAGCTACACAGCTGCTGCCCAGGAGAGCATATATGTGCTTTAAGCAGATCTATTAAAGTCATTAGTTTTGCTTGTAACCTTAGCTGTTCTTCTAAATCAACATTTTTAATGGTGACAGTGGAAGAATAGCTTTAAGCCATAGATCTATTTTGGTTTATAAACTACTGTGTAGCAGGAAAAGAGTACTAATTTTATCACCTGTGTTAGGTTACCCCACTGTCTCCTGTGTCCTGATGACACAGGAAGAGTAAGTCCTTCCTTCACCTTTGTATCTGGTGTCCTGGGATCACCTTTGTTGCCCTGTGCTTCAGCGTCCGTGGTAATAATATACAGTGTAAGGTAGGTTGTCTCTCAGGCAGATATCTAAATTCTGTCTACAAAGGCAAAAAGAGCTTCTGGGTTCACATGCTATTCATTTCTTAATCCCCCTCCTCTCTACTTATTGCTTTAGCTGAAAACTGCAGTGATTTCTTATCTGGAAAGGAGCTTTTTTCTCGATGTGGGAGATGACTGAGCATATATTCCCCAATGCTCCTGAGCTTCGTAACTCGTAACTTCGGAGTGAAATTTTATCTTTCATTTTTATATTGGTATGAAGATGTTTTACCACTTACAGAAGATGCTGGATTAACAGATCAAAGCCCCAGAGTGTTGTATAGGCGCAGAAAGCACATAGGGCAGCTATATGCTTTGGTGCTTTGTTAGTATGGCAAGAGTATCTCATTCTGCACACCTCTTCAGTATCTTCATTCACTGAGGGTCCCAGTGAGAATGCCAACAGTGATGACAACAAACAAAGCACTTGCTCTTAAAATGTGAGCCTGAGTTCATCAGCCAGTTTATATTCAAAGAAAAGGGTTGTTAGGAAAAACTTGTTGGCCATTTCTAACAAATGCAACAACATAAAGAGGGGAAAAAAGATGTTCATAGAACCTGTGGCTTTGTGTCCAACTACTGGAGAGCGCATTCAAAATGTTTTGAAGCTGGAGGAAGCTGAGAGGAAGAGATTTATTTGTAAGAGTTATAATAGCAAACCAAAAGACAGCCAGGGCTGGAACACCAGTTTTGCAATGCTTGAATGCTATAATTCAGTCTGTGCTCTCTTGCATTGAATTCATTGTAACTCAGCAGTATTTCAGAGTGGTTCTTTATCAGTTTTATATTACGTCATATTGTAAATTGTCCTATCTGTTAATATTGATCCTCGTAAATCATTTGGTTTGAGGTCTTCAACTGGAAAGCTGTGATGCACTTCAGCATGCAACGTGCTCACTTTGTCCTTGAAAATCATTTAAAAACAAGGCAAGCTGCAATTGTGTAGATGATACTACTTTTCTGAAAGGTTAGATATACCCCTTTGAACTATAGTTGGACAAAAGCCTTCCATGGGAAGAATGAGAATGGAGGAGAAGCTAGTTGGTTGGTGCTTGATGTTGACTGAGGGTGCCACAGAGGTGGTGCGGCAGGTCTGAAGAGCTGCGTAGCCCAAAGCCTGGTTCACAGCAGCTGTGCTCTTTTAATAAGAGTACCAGAGCAGTAGAAGTTAGGACTGAATGCTAGTTCCTGTGCTTTTATCGAGAGACTGGGGAAGTTTCCAAACTCACGTTCCTGTAGAGAAGATTGCTTCTTCCTGTCAAGGTGGGCAGTAAGCCCTGCAAACAACTGTTGAGCTGTCTGTCTTGCACCCAGCAACTGCTTGATTCCAGCACACAGCTGGACTGGGTCAGGCACCACGCTCTGCTTGGAGCACACGTATTGATCTGAAATGGCATGAGTTACTAGACCTACTTTAGTCAAGGCTGTAGTGAAAGTGTCAGGATTTTTCATTGATGAGAAATTCCCCCCAAAGAAATAATTGTTCCTCAATAAATCATGGGGCTAAATCACAGCAAAACGTACTCGTCAAAATGCTAGGTCCTGCACCTGGGCCGAGCTAATCCCAGGCACAAATACAAGGTGGGCACTGAGTGGGTTGAAAGTAGCCCTAAAGAGAA
>NW_009724235.1:0-1254 GCF_000703405.1 Apaloderma vittatum | reverse complement strand
ATGACTTCCCCTTGGCAAAGCCATGCTGACCCTCTTATCCTTGATATTCCTAGAGACAGTACTGAGGATAAGTTGTTCCATCACTCTTCCAGGGATGGAGGTGAGGCTGGCCAGCCTGTAGTTACCCGGGTCTTCCTTCCTGCTCTTTTTGAAGACTGGAATGATCCTCCCATGGCCAAAAGATGCAGTGTATGGCATATGAGCCGGAATTAGCCTCTAATATTCTTATATTTTTAGCATGGGACTCCTACTATGCCAATCCTCATCAAAGGACGAGAGTCACAGATGTTCTTCCCAGGAAGGAGGAAGCCCACACGAGCTAGCCATCAAGCCTGCTTTTACTGCCAGTATTCAAACTTGGCAGCCAGCAGTTGCAGGCTACTTGTCTGACACCTTTACTCACTAAGGAGGGAGAGTAAACATAAAGGAAATGTAATGAAACAAGTGTAAGTAAGCGGAAAGTGGGACAACGCAAGAGGGCTTTACCAAGGGTAAATTTTGTGAGGAAAATCTAGTACTCTTTCTGAGAAATGAGGTGCCTGATAAAGGAGAAGCCAGGACATCCATCATCACTAGACCTCTGTCAGCATTTGGTACATGATTTCATGGAAAGCTGTTACAGGGGTTGGTGCAGTGCTGCAGGGCGGGTAAGACACTGGCTGAGGGGAGATGCCATAGAGGGAACAAACACTCCCCCACAGAAGGTAGCTGCAGAAGGATCAGGTGTTACACCTATCTGAAGTTTAACAGGTCCATCCACAAACTTGGCACTAAATTATGGGGCGTGCTGGTGAGATTTCCTGATGACAGGGCTGGGAGGGCCAGCCAGGAGAAAAGAAGGATCAGGCTAGCCTAAAAAAGATTTGCCTGAACTTGAGAACAGGAGTAACGTAAGTACAGGCAGCAAGCAAGAAGGTTATGTGTTTTAAGATTAAATAATAACTACTGTCAGTTTTGGAGTGACTTTATTTTTGAGTGACTTTATTTTTGAGTGACTTAATCGTCACTTATTTGCGACTCATTGGGTGGGGCTGAACGGAGTATACTTGTGGGTCACCAAATGAGCGTAACAGCCGTGGGAAAGGCAAGGAGACCCCAAGACGGTGGCTTTCATCCCTGCATTACCGTTACATTTACTCCTTCTGCTCACTCCCTTGCCTACACAAGTGGCTTCGTGTTGCTCGCACTCCAGAAGCGATGGAAGGGCTACTCAGCGGAGGCTCCTGTCCGTGGCGCAGAGAACGACTGGAGACA
>NW_009724234.1:0-3129 GCF_000703405.1 Apaloderma vittatum | reverse complement strand
ACATTGCACCATTGACCACAACTCTTTGAGTTTCTTCCAGAAATGTTGGCAATCTCTGGACGATTGTTTAGCTTCATAACAAAAATATGTAATATTTTCAGACTTCCTTTGAGGAAAAACTGAATCTGATTTCAAAGGCAGTCATTGCAAATGACGTGTGGTGGATCATTCTTTTTTCTTTAATGTATTGGAGCACTATATTACAGATTTGAAAGTGAATAAAATGGTTCCTATCTGTTTGAATAGTGCTTAATCAACAGCAATGCTTAGCATTTCTCTGAATTGCAATTAACCATGCATTCCTGAAAGAAAGGATTTACCCTGTTTTCTAGTTATAGATGAACAAGGGCTTTGCAAGTGCATTCAACTTATGTTTTTATCTGCTGCTTGTTATTATAAGACACAAGAAAATCTGAGACTGTTCCCATTAATGATTCATCTGGCATTGGAAAGTCGGAGTCATTTCCTACTGGAACTCAAAAGAAGTATTTGATTGAATGCCTTTGAGATAGCTGTGAGAGAATGGCTGTTTACTGAACAAATATTTTAGAGGGGAAAATTCCTGCAGGAACTCAAACTGCAGACTTTGCCTTAAACACAAAATCTATATTGTAATACCATGTGCAGTCAGAAGGGGTTTATTTTTATTTGGAACACGTAGTTTTGTCTACAATTTGTAAAGAGGAGAGGTCTACAGAGGAAAAACTGTGCAATAACTGTGTACAGTATATTAGATATGAGACTGCAAAATACTATAAAGTCACATCATTCTGCCTTGATGCCGCTGTAATAATTCCATGCAGAAAGTCCAGATGGGCAGGAGGATGTGGTAATAGCCATTAGTGGAAACTACTGGGAGGTGACTGCATGTGAAAAACTGTGAATTCATGACTGATGGGTTCAGAAGAGTGACTAAGGTGAGCAGCATTGGAATACTGATTTGGCAAATAAGCTAATAGAAAACTGATGTTGCTCATACAGGGACAGGAGTGGGAGAAACAATAGCTATGTGAAAAATTGGTAGAATATTTTATGATGTGGAAACCATGGGGAGTGGGAAACTCATTAGATACACAAGGAATGAAAACAGATAGAGTGTTGGAAGAGTGTCACGAAGAAGACAGCTAGTAAAGGGACAAATGCTGATGATAACACTGGAAAAAAAACAGGAGAAAAAATTCCCCTGTACCCTGAAATCTGCCTCTCTGCCACAGATTGGACTGGCTCCAAAACATCTGATCTATGTATTATGAGTTTATATGTAATTTCATAATGTTATGCCAGTATTACAACTTTATATTTTCCTTCATAATTGAAACTCAGTTTGCCCAGTTTGGATGCTACCCAGATAGAACAATATATTATTATGTAGTTTGTCATGAGTATGAGTCTGCAAGGATAAACCTTGTCTGGCCAGTTGTAGACATTAGCAATGCAGGCTGCTACCTCAAAGCTTTCCATTCTAGGCTGCTTTCATAATCCATAGAAATAAATAAAGAGTTCCAGGGCATGATGTATCTATCTAGTAGCATACACATAGATATGAAAGTACAGATACTACATAAAATATTTTCCCCAAAGATCTGTAAGGACCTGACAATAAAGCAATAACTATTTCTTCAGTCGCTCAAATTCTGTCCTCAGTACAGATAGGATCACAATATGAATGTAACTACATTCTTCAAGCAATCATCTGTAATGTTCAAAGCTAATATGATTCAGCTTATCCAGAGAGCAGCATTTTTTATTTTTATTTTTTTCCTGGCAGAACCATGTGTTAACCAGGTTGGCCTGTCAACACCTAGTATGCTAAAGGACTGGTTTTGTTCCAAAGCATTCTGGTATAACCTGGGCAGCTTTCCCAAGCTGCCAGGCGGAAGAAATGGAGAAACGTGGGTGTTGGAAGACTATATGCCAAATTGTGTCAACTGTTTCTGACTGAATTTTTTTAACTGGGGGAACTCTAAAACTGAAATGGAACTTTATTGATTTAAAATTAAATAAATAGATGCTGAACACCTTTTTTCCTCTCAGAAAGTGTATGCGAAGAAATGCCATCTTAGCAAACTTCCTGTCAGGGAATGAGGAACACATATAATGGTTCCTGGTGCTTAAACTGTTTGAGTTTGTTGTGTTTGGGGTTTTTTTTAAGTGATGAATGTCAAAATCCCAGTGTGTCTCTTTCCTCTGTCTAATTCTCAGTCATCACAAAGATATTTGTTCTACCTCACCTGTATTACTTTCCCATACATTACTTTCCCATCTTTTTTTTTCAGAATGTAAAACTGGAAAAGATTGTCATGATGTTACTTCTGTGCTCACTTTATTTATTCAACATTACAATCATTCTGCATTCTGAGCAGAGTGGTGGATATTTCAGGGAGATATGCATGAAAATTATCAGTCCCTTTGCAATTCCATTTAACTCCCTAGAGACCTTATCTACAGCTCTGTTAAACTTCCGGATTGATTCTACTAATTTTATAGTTTCATATTCATTAAAAAAAACATTTTAACTGCTGTGTAATTTTTACTGAGTAATTAACAAAGTGGAAGATATATAGCAGAAAGATAAATGGTAATGTAATATACACCATGGTGTTACATAAGAAATAAAGATCATGCACTTATTCAAATATACTAAGAAAGTAAGCAAAATAAAACAAAAAAAAAAACCACACCAAGTTTAACAAATGTAATATAAAAAAATAAAATCCATTCTCAGGTCCCCATATGGAGAGTTGAAACAGAGAGTTAAAAGAAGATTAGCCGAGAATATAATACATTTAGTGTCCTGAATATGGTCATGAAAGCTTGTGCAGTGTGCTTTTGCCCCTTTGTTAAACCTTGTTATACACCTTGAGGTACACATCTTCTCATCTCTAGTCCTTTAAACATATCCAGAAAATAAAATTTCACCCCCCCCCAAAAAAAAAGCAACAGCAAGAAAAACTAAAAAAAAAGCAGCACAGCATGGAAAATCTTGAAGGATAAAACAATAAGAGTGTTAATAATAAAAGCAAATCTAGAGTGGAAAGAGTCAGAGATTCATGAACATGAGGAATGCATCACAATAGACTAGAAGAGGAAATAAACCTTGGGTATCACAGAATCATAGAATGGCCTAGG
>NW_009724233.1:0-2271 GCF_000703405.1 Apaloderma vittatum | reverse complement strand
CCAGCGCCCAGCTGCCCCCCACGCTGCAGAAACCAGCGGCGCAGAGCACGGCCCGCAGCTGCTCTGCCAGCCCCGCAGGGCAGCAGCAGAAGTTCCACTTGTTTCCCTTCGCGTGGCACAAGCAAAGCTGTGGCGGAGCAGCAGCTGTACACGCCGAGGCAAGCCCAGCTTTGGGTCTGCAAAGTGCCCGGGCGTCCCTGTGGTGCTCTTGCCCTGCCGGGCCAGCATCAGCCAAGCATATTTTTAGCACGGTCAAGCACTGCTTGCTTGTGACTTTCCAACACACGAGGACAGCAACAGTGACTTTACCAGGGCAATGCAGAAGCAGGCTGGGTGCGAAGTCGGGCACCTCTCCTCCTACATACGGACTGTCGAGCTCCCTCTCTTGGAGAGCACAAGTCTCCTCGTTTTAAAGGGCAGTGAACTGGATCACAAGGTGGTGGTTGCGTGTCGCATAATAAAACTGCTCCAGACTTTTTCCACTGTTTGGGTTTATTTTTAACAGTCTTGAGGGACTGAACAGAATTACAAGAACACAGTTAAGCATTAACTTGCTGCTACTTACCCTGTAATCATGGAACCAAAGTAACATTCCTGTTGCTGTACGGTAGCAAGTATTACATAATAGTCTCTCTTCAGATACTAAGAAAATACCAGGGTTCTCTAATACACGTCACAATTTCACAATGTTGGGTTGCTGTGTGTTCTTTGGGGCTCTTGCCCAAACCCTGCTGAAGTGAAGGGGAAAGTTCCTCTGCCTTTCAATCCCCACAGGTCTTCAGAATAAAAGCACACACAAAAGCTTTCCTAGGTGTACTCAGCTCTTTGACTAACTTTGCTAAGAACTACCTGGGCATAGTGTGAGAACTCAGTCAGTCCAATGCATCTCCTGCGGAGGTTCTCCAGCTTCTCTGGCGAAGAAGAGCAGCTTCTTACATTAGCCACATCTCAGACTTCCTGAAAGGAAGCAGGTGAAAGACAGAAAAGGTCAATGAGTCTGTGGAAGGTACCACCTTACCTTAGATACACTGTCTCAGGGAGCTTCCTGAGACTGCTAGCGGCTGCTTCTCCCGCTTACCCAAATTCATCCCCAGTCAAGCAAGGTAAGCTGATACTGTAATTGTAATTCCCGAGTTTGTTACCTCGGGCTCATTTCTCCCACTTCATTGTGTCACTTATCGCAAGTGAACTGGTGAACGGTAAAGTCTCTAAGGTCTTTATATGTTGTAGCATTTTAGTATTGGTACACTGCTTATTGCGCATCCCAACATCCCTAATTTAACTCCGGGTGTTCACTGAACAAAACTGCTCTGAACTTTCCACAGACAGAGGCAGCTGTGCTGCTATTTACAGGGTAAGTAGGATCAAGTTAATACTTAACTATGGTATTGTAATTTCGTTCAGTCTTTCAAGCCTGTTTTAGAAATATGTGACTTTCTGCTGCATGACTAATACAGTTTTGGCTATGGATTGGGCCTTGCAGTCACAGTCCCTTACCTCGATGTGCTCGTGCATCTCTTGTGTCCGGGTGCCCAGTCCTACAGCAGAGGACCTGCACCTCTCTGAAGTGACCAAACGCACATCCTGCCCTGCAAAGGAACTGTGAGCCCAAGGAGAGAAGTGTCCCAAGAAACAGGCTCAGATCAATGGATTTTTTCATTGGGAGATATTTGCCCTTTTGGCTGTTGACCACATGCACTGACCAGTAATTATTTTTTTTTTCTCCTGAGGTAACTATGGTAATTCAGAGCCATGGAAGGAGTTCAGTTTTCCTCTCCAGAGAAATAAGGAAGAATGAAAGGCATCCTAAGGGGCTGTGGATGACAGGGTTGCTTCGCTCACCTCTGACAATGGAATGAGAGGAAGGCTTTCCTGTCAAGTGCTTTTGAGAGCTTTCAGAAGGTATTAAAAGTTTTCCAGAACAGATACTAGACTGAAGAACACCAAAAGGGAGGCATCTGTGGCTGACTCTTTGGGTAGGATAAAAAGAATGTACCAGGGAGAAGTGGTGGGAGGCATTAGATGTCTTTGTGAAGAAGAGGGAGATAACCTGGCGGCACAAGAGACAAGTCTGATGGGTTCCAGCTGAGATTACGCGATGTCCCTGCAAGCTGAGACGGAGCACAGGCTCACGGGTCTGTGGCTGCTCCCGAACGAGAACTCAAGTCTCCCTTTGCAGAAGAGCTCATGACGTTGGCCTAAATATCACAAGGCTGACCTGCAGCAACGCTCTGGGGTCCTGGGGCGCATCCTCCCCCAGAACCGCGTCTG
>NW_009724232.1:0-14408 GCF_000703405.1 Apaloderma vittatum | reverse complement strand
GGTGTTAAAATCACTTCTCGATAACCGGCGGTTGAGGTAGTACAGGCTTTTATGTCTAATTGTTACAGTCTGTGTAATATCGAGGGAAATCGGAGACACGCAGCCCCCAGGGAGCACTGGGCCTTAGCCTTTCCCAAGGGTAGTTTGAACCTGAGGTATTTTTTTCCTTTCTTGTGTAAAACCACAAACTTTCCTGCAGCTATTTCTTTTATTATACCACAAAATGATATTTTTGTGGAAGATGCTCGTCTTTTCTTCCTCCTTCTTTTACCTCACCCTCAAAATGAAACTCATCTAGAGAACAAAACAGCCAGGGTTGCTGTTGGCTTCCATTGGGTTGGACATTCCCTTCCAGCTTCTCCATCAGTCATAATACATGCAGTGATAAAAGGGATTTGAGAAGTTGCTCTTCTGGAAAAGAAAAAAAATAAAATTGGGAGTACCATCAGCAGATTTTTGCCCCAGGATGAGCAGTCACTGGTAATAAGATCTCAACAGACAGTGTAGTTTGACTCAGCAAGTGAAAGAATCCCGTAAAAGGGTCATGACAGGATGTTCTAAAGATGGAAGCAAACTGGTCTGTAGGCACAGGGGAGCGAGACCTATTTCCGTAAGCCCTGCAAATAATTAGAAAGCAATAAAATAGATCGGATTTGTTTTATGCGTATAAGAGTCAGATACAGCACTTGGTCTTGTGTTTCAGTGTACCTCATGTATAAGTGCTTAATGTACTCTATTGATTTAAATGTGTTCAAACAAAAACAATGTTTTTGATGACTTACTCAAGGTGCCCAGAATGGAAAACAAATTATTTTTTTTTGTAAATTATTGGGTCATAATATATGTTTAGCTGGTGTTTTTGTAGAACATAGAGGTGCTGTTACCTTTTGTGTTTCTTTATCTCTCGGGATTATGTTTTGTTTTGTTTTCCAATGGCGTTGAGACTATAATCCAAGGCGTAAGATTTTATGTGATTTCACCTACACATTCGTTCTTATGCTAAACTGTTGATTTATTCCATATGACATGGTCATTGCAGAGATCTTTATTAGGAAAATTATTAGGAGGCTACACAAGTACTTCTCTGATGAGCTTTGTTCTTATCCTTCAGTCAAAAGCTGTCTTAATGTCTTTTTTTTTTTTCCCCTCTGCTTCCAGAACATGTGACTGCTGACTTTTGGTTTTTTCACCTTGCATTTCAGGATGTTTAATTTGTATGTGAAAGCATGTGCATTAGTTAGGTTATAAATGAAATTAAGATAAGCAGTTTTGTCACTGTAGTATCTTCTCTCAAGATCTCTGAGGCATCCTTAAGCAAGTTCTGCGTAGCATCGCCTGCTATTTGAAGTGTGAAGGTAGCAATAGGAAAAGTAATATCACTGCTGATGATAACTCTTCTCTTTTTCTAACAGTAAGAACCTACTAACAGCAACCTTACTAACGAATTATTACACTTCTAGTCATGCAGGTCTCTGAGGCTGCATTTTTCTGATTTGTACACGGGGTCTCTCTTCGTACTAACGGGCTTCTTAAGGTCATCTTTGCCTTTCCGTGTTGTTTCTCCTGCGATTCTCACCGGAGGGCACAGCCCGAAAGCTGTGGGGTTTGACAGGACCTGCAGGATCAGGGAGGGAGCACCGCAGTTTGGATGAGGAGGGGACGTTCTCCAGACGCTCCCTGGTGGAGCAGCGAAACCTGCGAGGCTCTCACTGTCGCGGATAGACGGGACAGAGTCAGCCTGCTGCAGGAATTTGTGATTTGTATTAGAATAACATGGTAACAGGAATTCTATTTTCAAACAAGTGAAGGCTACTCAGTTCTGGAAGAAAGACTGTCAAGATCCACAGAATAAACACCGGGCATTTTACTGCTGGTACTCCAAATTTCCCTAGCTGTGTGAAGGACACTAATTCTTCGTATTTTGAAAACTAGCTTGAATTTACATGGGCCCATGGGGGAATTCAAGCCAACAAAAAGCCCTCCATGCTTCAACAGATTTGCTTTGCCTCTACCGGTAGCTTTGAGAATTCCGAACTGACAAGAAGTATCAGAAAGGTGGTGCTAGTTACATGTTAAAACATCAGGGCTTACTTTAGATTATTTTCTTCATAGAAGCTAACGTTACTAAGCTTGTCAAACTCTTCTCTTTCTGCTAGTAATAAGATCCCTGCAACATTAGTGCTACCAGTAATGTTCAGCAACTCATTGTACATGTAACTGCCAAGTTGATCTGACCCAGTGCATGTGTTTACACGATGCAAAACAAACCCTACTCCTCTACGCAACATGACACAAGGTCGAAAAGAAAACCAATTGAACAGATGTATGCAAGTAAATCTTAACTAAAGCAGCATTGCTTTCACCCGGTAGATGTGTTTATAGAGTTCAATTATTTTGCAGGCTGGAATCTTCATGGATTACTCAGACCCATCTTCGTTGTTCGGGGACTTGGTCACAGGCTGTTCACCTCTGGGGTAAGCTGAACTACTTTAGTTGTGAGAACCAGCAGCTATGGTGCAATATAGGACCTTACATTACCCATTTAAGACACAAGCAAGTAGAGTTTAGTGCTAGTCTGCATGAAGAGAAGCATTTTGAATAATAAGTCTGTATCCTTTTTAGTCTATTTCCTTTATCTTCACTTTTCTACTATGATTTCCCCTCTATTTAGACATTGGCATGCCCCTTTAGAGTAGGCAGTTTTTCTTGTTTTGATTTACACTGTTAATTAACTGGAGACCCAAGCCTGTCACTTATGTTTTAGGTTGTGGCATTTTTATTTCCTTCCAAAAACACATCCAGAAATCAGGTACATAAGATTAGTTTGGGGGCATTTATTAGCAAAAATCGTATCTTTAACACTGGCAACAGAAGATTTATTTCCTGAGCCAGAAACGTCAGACTCTTTAGGTTAATAGGTACAAGGAATCCATTCTTGTCCGTAGAGCTGTCACTGGGCAGGAGGATGCCCAGTCTCCTGCACACGGCTGCCTCTCCATGTGGGAACCAGTACGCGTAATTCAAGCTCTCTTGAAGACCTGTCTACACACCTGATTCTCACAACGAAGCTCCTACAAAGACACAAAAACCCAAAGAAGAGTAATCAAAAGAACCGCTTTTGAAAGTGAAGATAGATCCTTTGTTGGGACTACCAACCACCGCGCAGCAGCCCCGCTAACTGGTTATGCTTAACGTTCTGAATTCGGCTATACAAGACAGCGAAACAATGAAGTTGTTCCAGCTAAATCAAAACCAAAGCATCATATACCAACCACCACAAGTACGACACAACTAGAAGAAGGCTTGTGCACACCAGGATGACAATATAGATCTTATTTTTGGCATATAGAGACAAAATTGGCAGAAATCTGGAGTAAATACCAGGTGGAGGTCATCTCCTTCAAGCCAGTGAGTCCAGCCCCTGTTCTTCTTCTCACCAGTCTGGACACAGACAAGTCTGTCATTTTCCCAGGTAACTAGGCTCTGTGGAAGAGGAAACAAAAAGGTATTTCTCTGTGTCTCAGTTCTGCAGTATACTTGTAGACAAAGTCCTTTTTTTCCTAGATAAAAGGAAACCTAAATACTACTCCGGAGGAAAAGTGAAACTCATGCAACTCAGACTCCTACCTCAGCATTGAGTTACAAATAATATTCTTGAAACAATTTCAGCTCAAGTAGTTGGATTGATTATGGCATCTTAATTTTATCCTCTTGATTCGATATACTCCATCTTACCTTGCATTTTCTGTTATCCAGGCCTTTATTATCCTCTTCAAACTCCTCTCCAACTTTGAATTGAAGCAAGTAATCTCTGAACGTGCTAGTGGTATGGATATAAAATGAATCACCGTCTTGTTTGATCACTTTCTGAGGCTTCAGCATTTTTGCTATCTTGCGTGTTGCAAAGTCAATACCTTGGACAGGAGGCAAAACAGCCAGAGTTGTGTTTCTCACCAGCCATTCTGACAGCCAGGACTTACCTTTATTACTACTAGAAGCATTTACTGCTATAAAAAGTTTAGTTGATTGTGGTTTTTTTTGTTTGCTTGTTTATTTAAAGCTGTGTGTTACACAGATCAAGTCATGTTCTTGGACATTTCAGTCTTTGGAAACCAATTCAGTGAACTGTTGCACAATTCCTGTGCAAGGTTTCTAGGACTCCTTTTAGGAGTTGGGGAGAATTGGTTTCCCCCACACAGACACCCCAAGCTTGTTCTCAGACTTACTCCCTGCTTAGCTAGAGGGAATAGTTAATGCCTGTTCTCATCCTTTGTCAGAGGAAAGGCATTCTGTCAGAAAATTTATTTTATTCTAGTTGTGTATATAATAACCGTTAAGGGCCACTGCTGGGCACAAGTTGAAAAGGCAGAAGGGGTGGGAGAGACAGGGAGGAGAGAAGGCAGCACACAGTTGCCTGTTGCCGCAGTCTGTAAGGAGCTCTGTACAAGAAAGCTGATAAAGCACTGAGAACTTTTTTAGTTCTCCATTAAAGCACTGTTAATCTCTCTCTCCAAAAGATCGGAGCAAGGCAGGAGGTTAGCTTCAAGCACTCCAGAAAAGGGACATTTAGAAAGACTTATGAACAGATTGCCATGATGAGAGAAGTATTTTGTAAGCCGTTTAAAGATTTTCACCTACCTAAGGCCACCATATAACCTTCAAAGTTGTCATTACTGATAAGGTTCCAGGTCCCACTGAAATCCGCAGGCATTGCCAGACTGTGGAAGGATGACACAGCCAACCTCTGACAGAAAACCAAAATGAAGAAATAGTTCTCCAACCAGGCCTTAAATAAAAGAGCCTGTGGGTGGGATTACATCCCAGAGCCTGCTACTAGAGGAGACTGCTGAGCCAATAGGTGAGAGGGTGTTTGTAGATCAGCTTCATCTGCCTTGGAGGGAAAAGTTCACAGTTTCTGAAATCTTTGTGTGGAGCAAATGTTAATAGCCCAAGAGTTGCAATGCAAATTAAAAACTGGTTTAAAATGCTCGTGTCCATCCTGTACGCTTTAAAGGGAATCATGGAGAGATTCTGGCATTACTAAGATTCTCTGCATGTCTATTAGATCTGTGACTTTGTGACCCGAAGTGTACGTACTTGTTGAAAAGGTGATCTACTCGCTGTAAATACGTGCTGTGTTTGAACGGACAGCATTTGACTTAAACTGTGGCTGGTAGTGCCTGTGACACAATAACAGAGAGAAATATTCTATCTTGCTGGTTTATGTCTGGAGTGTAGAGTAGGCAGCATTGTTGTCCAGTGCTTATAACAGAAAAGCAAAAGACTAATCTCGTTTCTATGCATTATTCTCTGCTATTCTCACCCATTTGTGTTCTGGTTTCTTTACTGCTCTTAGTTATATCCTAGTTAAATGAACATATGTATATGAAATTCTTATTTTCTCAGATGCCTTAACAGTCAGAAAGTTTGTGTAAGTAAGTTAGACAGGAGGCAGCAGATCCAGAGGCCTGAGCTCTGTTCCCAGTTCTGCAGCCCTGTATCCACCAGTTTTTCTAGGTAGGAAGGAGGACAAATACCTGAAAAACCCAAAATGGATGGGCAAGGGAAACCGCAGCTGTGTTGCTGCCATAATGAAAAGGGAACGTGGTGTTCTCAATCTTGAATGAGGAAACTCACCTAGGGCTACTACATTTACCTATTCGCTGTCTCAAGTTAGACTGAATAAAAAGATAATATTTTGTAGAGAAAATTAGTTTTCCCTGAACTTTAGCTACATTTTTGGAGCTGATGGTTTGGCGTTTATGACTCACAGAATCATGCAAGTAGGAAATGAGGACGTCAAAGCTTGTTTCCTGTTTGCAGATGGATATTGTTCTCTAACCCCCACTAAACTAGGAATAGCACAGAGAAATGCAAATTAATGTTTCCCCTGGAGTCAAATAGTAACATTTCACCCATAATTTGTTAGCACAAGGTTAGGGTAGTAAAGCACTGTTGCAACACTATGACTTTTCCAAGAAAAGAGAAGTTAGTACTTGGCTAAGTCCTGTGTAAAAGCCTGGATATAACATTTTATTGAAAATTAGGATGATGCGGGTTGTCTGGGATGTGGTGCTTCTGGTGCTTCTTTATATAAATCAGTATCTAATCTGAAATTAAGATTATAAAGGGTACAAGGGTTACTGTTGCAAGACTCAGCCAAAGAATTGCCAATGGGACTTTTTGTAAGAACTGCCGAGTGCCCTGGCCACATCCTATGATGGTTCATTTCTTTCTCTCTTACAAATTCCCATTTTTCTTGTTGTGGAAAGGTGTGGGTTTTCCCCATTTCCATCTTAACTGCTGTGCAGCACTGAGCATCTAACACAATCCCTTAAAGATGTGGCCTCAGTACAGAAGTAGATAAAGGGGTTCCTGCTTCTGTTCCCCTATTTATGAGTCATGTGGTGTTAAGGACCCTGTGTTCTCTTAATAGAGCAGAACCAAATGCAGTGATTAAACAAAAAACGAGCCTCATTTTTGTTTGTGGAACATCTGTGACTACATTATAACTCTTCAAAGAAGTTCAGTGAACTGCATTATTCACAAACCTTACATTTTCAGGTATAGAGATTTTCTTTTAGGTCCAGTCCACTCTTGAAAGTTATACCTGTCTAATATTTTTTAACATGCCACACCACTGGCTGCGATGGTGATATTTCTAACTGACTGGAACAGCAGAGCGTCAGTGTGTGGTGAGTTCTAGTCTAACAGGCGCGCTTCTGGATCCCAGTGGTAAAACAAAGGATCCACATTCAGCAGTCAGTGTCATTTTTGAGCACTGTTCTGTTTTGTATAGACAAAACTGTACTGACATCATTCTACCTACTTAAAAATCATACAGTCACCAGACATCAGTTTTGGTTAATAACAGGATGACTAAAATTAACATATCCCAGGTGATTTATTTTATTGAAAGACCCATCACACGGAACTACATTAAAACCCAGTGAAATGTAACTGTTGAGACCAAAGCTTTAGAAAACATCCCATTGAATTTGGAGTTTCTCTAGAATAACATAAAGTGCACCAACACCCATCAGCATCATTATTTAGAATAAACCTAGACTTAAAGGGCAGTTTTAGTCTCTAAAGTGACCACGTAAATAGGGTGCTTTCCCATTAGGAAGATCTGCTCTGTTTATTCAGAAGCACACTGGCTGACTTAAGTGCTGAAAATCTTTCTTCCCGTCTATTCTTGTTGGTGATAAAGACAGACAGCAAGTCCTTTCTGATGCACCATCAATAACAGAGTTATCTTCAATCCGTTACGGCAGTTTGATTGCTAAGGTGTCACGGGGGGCATAATTTATCCTTTGGTACCTTTATTACTATTGATGACAAATGAACCCAGCCGCTTCAGCAAAGACCAGTGTGAGCCTGCCTGACCTCTGGGGGAAAAACAGGCAGACTGAGCATATTTGATGCAGGAATCACCAAGAAAAAAAACCCAAAGAATCCTTGATGCCACTTCTGTTGCAGAGCAGTTAGCACGCTTCTAAGCTGTGACTTGATTTTATTACACTAATCTCCTTGTAGATTCACTGTAGAAAGCCACCTTTGCAGTCTGGAACTAGTAGAAAACTGATGTTCTAGCACAGCACAATTGCAGAATTTCATGTGGGACTCCAAGTTTTTATGCCTGATGCTGGCTGCATTGTGGGTTACTGGCTTTCCCAGAAGTCTCTATCCTCCTGCTGGGTTTTATCTGAGCCTTGCAGGGCCCAGGCCCACCCATGAGGGTCTGTGTTTGGTTTCTGGCCTCCCGAGTCCCGCTTGGCTCCTAGGGAAGCCTAGACCTTTGCCTCAGCTCCTTGGGGGTCCCCCGCCAGAGGATGACAGGCCGTCACAGTTAGGATCCTGGAACATGTCCCTGGTTCTAGACTTGTCTAACAGCATCCAGGCTTCTTGCCCTGAGAAGTCTCACATTCTCTGCTAGATTTTTTGATCTAAAAAATGTAAACAGAGCCATCTTGTGAAGATCAGATGAAAAAGCTGTTGACCCATTAGGTAAGATCGTGGGAACCTTTCCATTTTCAATAAGGCACATAATCCAAACAAAAATGGAATGACGGCAAATAAAGGGAGGTAGAATTCTATCAACGTGGCATTCACAGTGCCTCTCTGGCTTATATTCACATAATACAGACAATAAACTGTTAGAATAAAATACATTTCACTTGTTGTCAACTCCAGTTACAGAAAATAATCCTGGCTATATATACATTTGGCTCAAAAGTAAAAGTCATTTATTATTTGAAATAAAGGGACAACTGAGAATCAGTGCAATGACATTAATTTCTATCCATTAAATTAATGGCTACGAACTACTTTCTGAAGTAGCTCTGCCCTTCCAGTGCTGAGCTGAACGTACAGCTCTGGAAGCAGGATTTTTAAGTGGAGCAGAAGGTGTTTCTGAGAGCAAATTGCATGAAAACAGACAGACAGGCTGCAAGTTTGAGAGGCAGCAGCTCAAATTGTGGGACATCTGGCATCACTTCATCCAGGAGTAAATTTTACCCTTCCAGGATAGAGCTGAACCATTTCTTTCAGGTGCACCACACGTTGGCTGTTTTTAATAAAAGGAGTTATATAGATTTAGTCTCAATAAGTGATACATTTTGAAATTAAATGGCTTTGTTACGACAATGTAAGTTATTAAAAATATTTGTGTTAATATTTTATAAATAGCAGTCAGAGCAGTCTGAGAACACAATCAGAACGTTTTGTTTCTTAATTTGTAATTCTCATATGCAAGTGCAAATTCTTGTACTTAGTTCGCTGCGTTGTGACAAATTGTTTAAATGTGAAAAACTTACTGGACTTAAAAAAAAGATTGTGTAGTTCCAATTACCAAGTGCATCAAACCTTAACAGCAACTACGCATGTACTAAAGCCACAGAATTAGCCCACCATTTACTTTAAAATACAAAAACCAAGCAAAGAAAACCAACCCCTCAACCCCACATTTTCCGGTACTGAACTGCAGCTTTTTTCACAGCAGAAAGTAAATTAGTTGTGTAGTGCCGGTTAGTTCTTGGAATCACCTGCATTTTTCTGTAAGGGAGCCAAGACAACCCCAGCATTCCTGTCCTCACTCTCTGAACTATACAGATCATGTTTTTCTATGTATGCCTGAACTAAATCAGGCACCAGGTAACGAATGCTGTGGCCCCTCCGCAGTGCTCTCCTAATCTTGGTGGAGGAAATGTCATTTGTGATCCATTCTTCCACGAAGTGAATGTTATTCTTATGTTTCCACAAAAGATCAGATTCGTAGATGAATTTCTGAACGCTGTTTCCAACTCTACTGATGCATACAATGCCATGATTTTCCATAATTTCAGCGATGTCTTCCAAATTCCACAGATTGGGGATCCCAAAAGATTCCAGGATGTCACTTCCACAGAGCAGTTTAACCTGCGGTACGCCTTAAAAAGAAAAATCAGTGTGAAACGGGGCAGATTTGCAGCTTCGAGTAATGTCACGAGGTGGTGGGAATATGGTAAAACACCTGTGAACACAGTGTGAAAAAAGTCTGGTCATGCTGCTGGTCTTTTCTTTGAATACGTTCACTTTAAAACACTCCCACTTAGCAGAATTTGGAAAGGTTCAAGGGAAGAAGTCTAGCAGAAGTCAAGATTTTCTAATACAAAGGATTAAGGTGGTCATTGTGCAACACCATTCAAATTCTACACGAATACATAGTGTGTTACATGTTAAGCTAAAGAACTAGAATTAAGATCTAAAAGCCATAAGCAAAATAAATGCTACCTAAAATTACAAAGCCAAGCTATGTCTGTTTTATGAAGTTTTAAATTACAACTTAAAATGATTCTGTACCCAGATACATTTTGAATATCAGGATTTAATCCTGCCCTTTCTTTCTTCAGCAATTTATAATCCAAAATTCCCAGCTGCAACTACAGCATAGCGAAGTTCTGTCGGTAAAATGGATTGCTCTGACGTGTTTCAGTTCAAATTTCTATTATCTTGAATATTTTTCACATCTTATTTATTTTACACTTACAGTTGTCTTATTACAAGCCTCCTGCTTTATGTTGTGAGATCCAAGGGAATAAACTCATTCAACGAAATCAGAACAAAGAACTAGCATTAAAAGTTCCTCATCGACACAATTCCCTTGAAATAGCAAGCACTGTTAAGCATTTCATTTGCAAATAGACTTAACTTTTTATATCTGGACTCTGATTTTTCTTTTTAACAGGGTCATGCTTATTTGGTTCCTGCTTCCTCTTCCGTCCTGGCCTTGTTAAAGGTATAGCATTCTGCGGACTATTAGTGGGATCAGGAGATAAAAGCTTTTGATGATGGTACCTGCAAAACAGATGTATTTTAGATATTTTCAAGACGTAGGAGACTACAGGGAAGAGTATGGCCCACTAAATAATCTTTTCACCACTTCCTCCCGCAGTGCTTTCACAGTCAAGCCACCCAAGAACTGATCTGCTGCAACAGGGATGTGTGAGAGCTGGGTCAAAAGAGGGTCAAAATGCAAAGATCTCAAAGCAACAAGGGTTGATTTGTTAATAGAAAATAGTTCTAAAAAGAACCACAAACAAGGAGCAGTGACTGAAAAAGTGTAAAACTTAAAGATATTCCTTCAAACAATTCTCATGCAAGCTGTCAAATACACAAATGGGCAGCACAGCAGAATGAGAATTAAATGAGGGAAGCTTGTGCAGCATGTGTCTACTCCGTTCTAGTTTATTGTCCTTCCCCACAAATACCTTTTTGGCACAAAAAACTGACTAAAGCCCAAGAAATAATATAGCTTAAATATTGTTCACAGGCTCATTTTTTGTACGGTTAGGACTAACGGTGCAATCTTTCACTTACAATGCTCGTATAAATAGTATTTCTGAATTCAGAGTCTATTCCTGATCTGGGGCTAGCCTGCTATTATTCTAACACGTTAGACGTAACACTTTTCCTTATCCTTCCATAAGTTCTTGAGACTTTTTGGCTGAAGAATACCTTAAAACTTTTACTGTTTCCAACCACTCACTCTGGCTGCTTTCCCAATCATCAACTTCTACCCAATCTGAGTTTTTTGTAGCTAGTTTTGCCATGGTTACTCGGTGATTTGCACTGATCAGACCTTTCTTCTTATATGCATCACCTACTGGTGAAATGATTCCTTTGATTACTTTGTATTTTCCTGCGGAAAAAACACATCACACAAGAACATGAAAAGTGGTTGAGCAGATGTTCCTTCCACCGTATTGTATTTAAATATTACATAACCATTATTCACTGCAATCACTAAGAACACCAAAGCCAGCTCTGAGAGGCAGCCCAGTGGAAAAGTACAGTACTCTTCCCGCGTTGTGCAAGGCTGCACAATTAAAGATTTAGTAAGCTACATTAGAAAAATGTATTTCATGAAGAAAAACTATAAAACTCACACTTTAGCTCATTAAATTAGTAATAAGCAACACAGAGCTGTTCTGAACGATATCAATTAGCAGCCTACCTGTTTCATGCAGGTAGTCTTTAGCCAGCTCAAACAGCCGTAGGTGCATGTTGGTGATGGGATTGAAGGACCCACAGGCCAGTAGGACGACTTCAGTCTTCTTCTCGGGATCCTCCATAGCCGTTCCTCGCGGCTACAGAGCCAAGTGTGCCTCCCAGCCACTACAGGAGACCAGATTAAGAAACAGTTATTCTTAGTTGTGCTGCCAAAAAGTAGATTTTAAGATCAAACTGAACACTGTATTTTCCTTCCATCAATGTCTGGCCTGTGATTGTTCATGTGATGCTGCATTATCCTATTCTGAGGAGATTAAAACCACCGTCTCTAGTTTGTTCGGGTTCTCTCTAGATGACCAGATGGAGGTACAGTGCAAGGAGCTGAGACGACAGTTACAGAAAAGAGGATAATCCTTCTATGGGTCTTCAGAAATCAAGGATGTAGAGAAAAGTGCCAGGAAGAAGATGTGTAACAGATAAATGAACCCAAATTTGCCTTGCCCCTATATTATCAAAGTGGCTGCGATTCTCCTGTATCCAAGAGGGAACATCTTTAAACCAAAATCACTGAAAACAGGCTGCTTGCCTCAGGAGAGGAGAACCTGCTCTGAAGAAAAGCAGTTCATGCAGAGAAACCTCAGGAAGAGACATTATTTGTCCGGACTGCAGAGCTTCAAAGTTAGTTTGTGTGTTTTTTTAAGATGTTAATGTGAATCAACTGCCAACTTCCTTATAAGTAACTTCTTTAATTCTAGTACTTACAGTGGGGAGCAGAACATCCTATGACACTCCTAGTGCTACTATTCTAAACTGCAGTAAGTCTTTGCAGCAAACTCTAGAGAACTGACATTATACTGTATCCAATTCTGGAGGACAGGAGGGTTAATATTTCTTTGCTCACGATTTATTTGCATTTTAAATGCTCTTGGTATGTGGAAAGACAGTGCTATGGACTAAACATGAAAATAACCAATCTGAAAGTAGTAGGTGTACCAGTGGAACAGATGATAAAATAGTGAATGTTAAAAAAAGAAAAGTTTATTAAAAGCTGCAATAAAAAATATTATCTTCCCTTTTAAAAATACAACAGCACCATTCTAATTCTGAACTTCAGTCAGAAAGCTGCTTAAGAACTGGTGAAAATAAGGAAATTTCACTACTTATCTCTTTCATCTCTCCTCACACAACATGGATTTTTGCTTCTCAGTGCTTTTTGTCATGAGAATATTCTGGCTTGCCAAGATGGTTTCCCCTAGCCTGGCCCTGAACAAATGAACACTGGAATGTGGTACAGGCCATTCTCCTGCGGCTGCTGTTTGTGAGATGTCTGACATCTGCCATTGTTTCTACAGCAGTATCACCGCCTGCAAAAACCCCAGAAGGCCACTCGCACATTTTGTCTCCTGCACAAAGAAGCTGATGTTCCCAGCCGCGACATCATCCCGCCTAAATCTTGTCACAGCTACCATGCACTAACAGCAAACAGCTCTCGAATAAAAGGAAGTCTCGCAAGGCTTCACATTTTGCAAGTGTTAATACTTTTCTGGGCTTTCAGGAGTTTCACAAACTTTAAAAATATTCTCTATTACTGCAGAGTAATTCAGCCTATGAAGGGTTCGGTGTTACTTGGAACACAGTCTTCACCGGGGCATCAGCTGGAAGAGTTACTATGGGAACAGGCAAGGAAAGGAGTTAGGCTTGCCTTTGTAATGCACAAAGCCCTGCTTTCTAAAGAAAGTGACTCATGCTGCAAATTTGAAAAGGGGTGAGTTTTTCCTTAAGAAAAAAAAAAGCAAAGGCAGAAATAAGAGAAATTTTTAAGATGGCAATATATAGTGCCTTTTTGAAGTTACCTAAATGTCCTTTTTCATGCTGCTAATTTTACAGTCTCCAGAAATGGGCAATTAACAGATCGTAAACTCACCTTGTAGTGCTTTAGATCTGCACAGAAATTGAAATTGTAAATATAATAGGTTGCACATAGCCTCAGTCTCCTGATTTGCACCGATACTCTCTGCCTAGCACTGCTTTCACAGAAAACAGCTGCACGGCTGATGTGGAGAGCAAAGGCAGTGACAAAGAGGCGTCACCGCACAATTCCCGTTACTGTTGTGCCATCCTCATAACCACCACAGCACCGCTGGGGCTGGAACCGGCTTGGTGTGAAATGACCTTCACCTAGCTGTGACTTCTGGTGAGAGCTGGGCAACTTGCACAGCCCAGGAGAGAAGAAAAAGCCCAAGTTCCAGTGATGATTAAAGCCCAGCCAGCCCCTAAGCTGTATATGGAACTATGGCCAGTCTTTTTCATTAATTATGTAGAATTTGGCACTGCTTGACACAATTCTGATTATTCCAGTTTGTCCACAAAATCCACACTACTGGCCCAGATCCTGCTGTTCAGAGATGAGAGACCTGTATGCAGGTGTTTAGTTGCATGAAACCGAGAACAGTCTTAAATAATGCTCTCTTATGCCAAACACTAAAGGAAATATTAGTAAACCCCTCTCTACAGAGACTTAGGAAGGGGAAAGCAAGCAAAATGGTCTTCACCCAGCTTTTCTGTAAGCACAGGACATCCTGGCTCATCCCTTCTGAGGGCAAAATGAGCTGCCCTTTACATATATGCCTGTGTATAATCTCGTCATGCTTATAAATAATCTTCACAGAATCACTGAACGCGGTTCGTACCGGTGTTTAGCGGGTCCTACTTGCAGTCCTACTAGTGCACAGCTGGGCTGGACGTGGTGCTCTAAAAGCCACCAAGGTCTGCCCACAGCAGCTTTTGGGACGGTTCTGACAGCCGACCTGTGGACTGAGCACGTTTATCTACCTGCAGGGCGGAAGCACCGTTAACCCTTACGTTTGCCGGGCGCTCTCCCACCGGGCCGCTCCGTTTTTCGCTTCGCTTCCGGG
>NW_009724231.1:0-1635 GCF_000703405.1 Apaloderma vittatum | reverse complement strand
CCATTGCAGAAGAGGGCAAAGAAGAAGGGCACAGAAGAAGGACAAAGAAGGGAGGAACTCTTGTGATCACTCAATTTATACTAAATATGACGTATATGGGATGGAATACTCTCGTTGGTCACCTGTCCTGTCTATTACCCCCCTTTACTACCTGGCACCCCCAGCGTGGCATACAAGAGTCAGCAGTGGCCTTGGTAACTATAAGAATAAGTATAAGCAAGAGCCTGTCTGCATACCAGTCCCAGGCATTAACTTTAAACATCAAGTGTTATCACTGCTAGTAGCAGGCACTGTCTACGAAAACATGCTGCTAACTTCAGAAAGTGCAGCCTTTTAGAAGAAAGTAAAACCGAAAAGTAAAAATCACTAAATGGGACTGGGTTTTAGCTCAAACCCAGGACAATTTGTTAGAGGAATGAATCAAAACTTTTTTCCTTGCTCTTGTTATTTTCTGTTTGTGCTGCCATCAGTCTTGACTGGAGGCCTTTTTTGGCCATCTACTCATTGTGAACATATTTGTGCCCCAAAACTGACAAGTTTCATTCTCCTCCCTTCAGCTCTTCCCTGGGATTCTTCCATGCTGTGTTACGTGTAATTGTGGTGCTTGCTCTGGCCGTACGTTTCTGTGGCTGGTGGGATGGGACTGATGGATATTTCCATGCTCTTTCCGCATTGCCATGCTCATGGTGGCTTCTTGTTTCTGCACTTCTCTGTCAGGCTGCACTGCTTGAGGATGCTTCCCCACTGCTACCCTTCGCCAGCAGCTGCACCTGCCAGACTTTGAGTGAGGCCTGTCATCCCAAAAGGTAGCTGCAGAGTTAGCAAGGTGAATTTTCTGACCAGACGCACCTCAGAAATAGAGCAGTTCTGTTCCTGTTTTTCAGTTGTGACTGGCTTTGAAACAAACAACAAATATGAAATCAAGAATGCCCTGGGGCAAAGGGTGTACTTTGCAGCAGAGGACAACGACTTCTGTACCAGGAATTGCTGTGGGCCATCACGAGCCTTCACAATCCACATTACAGACAACTTGGGCCGCGAGGTCATAACTCTGCAGAGACCCTTCCGGTGCTCTTCGTGCTGCTGTCCCTGCTGCCTACAGGAGGTGAGTTGCTCCCTCTCACCATCTTCCCTCACGTGGGCCATGGTCCACCTTTGCAGTTCTAAGATGGGGTTGTCTTGAAACAGGAGGTGAGGTGAAATAAGTAGCGTTTGGTTGGAAAGAGTTGTGCTAGGGCTCTCGTTGGTCCAAGCAGAAGCTCGTGGTCTGCAGCACTTCGCTTTGCTCTGGCCACTTCTGATTATTGTAACGAAAACCAGGGAGCTCATTGCTAATGCTGAAATCTGTGCTGGAGATGGACTTGTTATGTAAGAGCTGGGCAAAGGCTTTCATAACATAACAGCTGTGTTAGTAATAATTCTTCACTGGATGCCTTCTGCATGCTCTCAATCTTTCAAGAAACTTTGATCTTTCTACTGTAGATACACAGCTTGTGTGCCACTGCCTAAGGAGCATTTGTTGTTTGGAGTGAAGGCAAGAGTTGCAGTTTTCTGAAAAAGTTCACAGAAAACCCCATGCAGCTTGATGCACTGGAAAACCAGGTTGCTGTGGAGAAATAAGTTGTGTTTGGTTTG
>NW_009724230.1:0-1232 GCF_000703405.1 Apaloderma vittatum | reverse complement strand
CTTGGTGAACTTCATACCATTGGCCTCGGCCTATTGACCCAGCCTGACCAGGTCCGTCTGCAGTGCCTTCCTACCCTCTGGCAGATCGACATCCCCACCCAATTTGGTGTCATCTGCAAACTTACTAAGGGTAGACTCAATCCCCTCATCCAGGTCATTAATAATGATGTTGAACAGGACTGGGCACAGTACTGATCCCTGGGGGACACTAGTGGTCACTGGACCCTAACTGGATGCAGCACCATTTACCACCACTCTCTGGACCCAGTCATCCAACCAGTTTTTAACCCAGTGAAGGGTGCATCCGTCCAAGCTGTGGGCTGCCAGCTTTTCCAGGAGGATGCTGTGGGAGACTGTGTCAAAGGCTTTGCTGAAATCAAGGTAGACCGCATTCACAGCCTTCCCCTTTAGTGCTCCATTGGAGCACTAATGGTGCCCTTCAGAGATTAAAGGATCAAACTGTACCATATGGTTGCTGTCCTAGAACAGGCCTTTAACAGGTCTCAGACAGCAAAAGAGCTTTTCATGGCAGAAATCAGAAGAAGTTCTAAGAAGAGCACTCACCACCTAGCATAAGTTTGGGATTCTTTTGATCAGAGATCAGGGGTCCTGAGGTCTGCTACGTAAAATAAGTGTGACCCTGTCACTTGTTCCTGCCCAAGCAGAGCTGAATGTATTTCAGCTTTCTTCCTCTACAGATTCCTTTCAAGTGTACTCAGTATTCAGTAAGAGACTATGCACATCTGCTGTTCCAAGAAGCAAGTTTAATTGCTGATGGGATTATTTCCCACTAGCATTTCAACCCATCTGCATGTTTCGATTACCGAAGCCTAATTCTGTTTTTGTCTACTTCAACCTTTTCAAGTGATATTCATTAATCCCATCTATGGCATCTCTAACATGTGGGAAATCTGCCTGGTGTAATTACAAAGTATTTCCTCTGCACTTAGTTCTCATATAAGAGCATGGGAAAATAATGAAGGCTGATTGTAGTGTCATCATTCCATTGAGGAATTGAATGATGCTGTTCAAATAACAGCTGGCTTGTTACATAAAAGAAATGACAGATCAGAATAATAAAGGCAAACTCCCCTTTAACAGATCATTCTAATTTGAAAGTCTCAAATAATTGCCTGGAATCCTGGAAATACAAAAAAGTAGTACAAAAAAGGCCCTTACGTTTACTCTCTAGTGGTGTGTATACACGTGTGTGTGTCTATATATATTTTATA
>NW_009724229.1:0-20379 GCF_000703405.1 Apaloderma vittatum | reverse complement strand
CAGTTTTGTGTCGTCAGCAAATTTGCTGACAGAGCTCTCTAATCCCTTGTCCAGGTCATTGATGAATATATTGAACAAGCACTGGCCCCAGTATTGACCCCTGAAGGACCCCGCTAGACACAGGCCTCCATCTAGACTCTGCCCCATTGACTACAACATAGCCTCACCCCAGTCAGCTGCACCTCCTCAGTGAGGGCTGGCATGGCTCTTTGCCCTCTCCTCACTCCAGTCATGGACTTGTGTCATTGCTTTAAGTCTGGTGGGCTTAAATCAGAAGCTGTTTTATGGATGTCTCCAGGGTCATACATTTTGTGCATTTAAGGTAAATATAACTAAGATCCTGGTACCACTTAAGAAATATATACATTGCAAGTTGAGTACTTCCAACAGCAGAAAATTTCAGCTGTCAGAAAGGTTTAAAATGTAAATCATCATATGTTTCCACGGCTTCAGGCTTCCTGTGCAGGGCTGCGGTGCTCTCTGCTCAAGCACATGTCCGTCAGACAAACTACCAGAGGAGGAGAAGACAACATTGGCAAAAAATATGATTGCCTGAATATTCTGGGACATAGGATTCATATGCTCCTCTGTGAGTTTTAAATTAGCTAGAAGGTCCAACTGTTTCCTTTCATAAGAAATATTTTCTGACAAGAGTGTTGCTGACCCACCTGTCTGCAGCTAGGAGCACTTCAACTGGGTACTGTTATGTATAGAATAGCTAATGACTCCTCTGCATGCAGTGATCTTTTAATGAGCAGAAAGATCCTGGGAAGAGCAAAATAATTCCTCCAAACCAAGAACTTGACTTACTTTGAAATTAAATCACAAATCCCAAATGAATGTACTGACTAATCTGCATGAATGTTCTGCCTAGGATGGATGACCAGTTTAGGTGTACTTCATTAACTGTATGACAGCAAAGTCTACTATAGCTAGAGTACTTAAAATTTAAAGGGTCCAGTATTTCCCAGACATTGTTGACTTTTTTGCTACAGCCTAGGCCCTTACTAATTAAGGAAGTCCAGCTTTATAGGTGGAGCAATACCCAAAAAGTACCAATAAATTTTTTAAAGCTCTCTAAAACATTTTAATACCTTATTTCATGTGGCACATACAGAGTTATGATGATTTTTAAGGTATAAAGTTTTTTATTAGTGCTCCATTGGGAAGACAGCATAACTCAGTCATTGGTTTGCAACTCATTTAATGCACATCACCACAGCATTTGACTAGCATACTTATCACAAATTGAAGTCAGTAAAATATTTGACTCAGCAGCCCTTTACACACTTACACAAAGAGAGAGTTAAGTACAAACTAATTTAGGGAATTAGTTGCCAGTTACAAAACTCAGCATAAACATACCAACTTTTCTCCAGATTATGCTATATTATTCCCAAAAGCTTCTATGTCTCACAGTGTTTTCCCCAAAGAATGGGTAGTGCAAAAATTGTAAAATCAAGTAACTTTTGCTTTAACATCTTCTTATGAAACAAATGATAAAACTGATATTGGAGGTACAACATTCATTTTGTCCCTCTCCCTTCCCCTGCTTCCTCCCTTTCCCAATACCTAGAGAGTTTCACTTCAAATAAATTAAGCAGGACTAGAAGGTTCTCCTTGCAAATGTCTGCTTCTTTCTGTGCTTGAGATCATCTGACAAACCCAGAGGTTGTAAGAGCTCAGTCAGCCTGCCCCCAAAGTGCATGGTGATGGTGACACCACATGTGATGCAGTCTTTTCTCAGGTGATAATTGCTCTTGACTTTTCTCTTATACAGGAGGGTAAATGCAGAGGGAAAAATGGAGTAACTACCAGAGCATCCCAGATGGCTCTATATGTGTCCACAAGAGAAGAGACACTGGCCATTCTCTGTTATTTTGTATGTCATTAGTAGAGCATTGAGAGATTAATCGTGTTTTCAGCTGAGAATTTCCTTTGAATTACAAATATCTTGCTTAAACCTTCCTCCTGTTTATTATGGAACAAACACAGATGGCTGTAGTATAGTATTTTGTTGTCTTATGATATAGGATACTGATCTTCTGTAATGAACTCGAAGCTTGATGTCTGCAGCAGTGGAGGAGCAGATTAAAGCCTCAGATGTACCAGAGTTTGTGAAACAAGGATTTTAACTTATATCTTTCAGACATTTAAGAAGACTGTTTGTTTCTTCTAGTAAGATGGCAAGAATAATTTCAAACTATTCCTACTAATACTAGTCTGTACCAGTTGTGTTTATAGAAGGCATGCTTTTCAAAGCTACATGTGGCCAAGAAATGAAAATTTGCTTGGTTGACATTAGAACAAACAAATGATCTCATGGAATTGTTTTCATGGAAATGTGAGAAAATTCTGCTGGTTACGTCATTTACCTGAAATCTAGAACATCAGATTAAAAATTGCAATGCTATCAAATTTGAAATAGGGATATGAACAACAGACGGGAGGAATTTGATAACCATTGGGACTATAAAATCAGTCTTTCTTTGGCTTGGATGTTAATTATTTATACAAAACAGAATATTCCCAATAAGAGACTAAAAACTTGGCAACAGAGAATAAAAATGTATTATTTCTTGACATCCTTTTGAAAATCTGTCTACAACTGGCTGAAGTGGATATATTTCAAAACTGCAGAGTTGCAAAATCTTTCACTGCGCTGAACATGCTCCATCCTCGTGCAGCTCTGATATGTCAGCTGGGTCGATCATGCACCTTCCCAGAGCTGCAAGAGAGGTACAGCTCTCCCCTGATATCACTTGATTTTTACTAGACTGGAAAAAAAAGATTGTGTATGAATTTAACATATTGTTTGCCATAAAACAGAGGAAAAAAAGGAAGAAACAACTAATACAGAAAGAGGAAGATTTTGAAAGAGGCAGGAATAAACATGTAAAACAAGCACGTAGACAAATGAGGTTGAAGTCAAACGACCTTGATATATCTTACAAAAAGTGATTTTAAAACTGGAATGGCTATCAACATTCCACCATTGATTAGGAAATAAATAACCATGAGAGTGTATTTCTCTTCTCCATCCCCTAGCAGCTGGTCTGCAAAGGGCATGATAACCTACTTCATTTTATTCAAGAAATTTGGAACTCAAATCTGCTATAGCCTTCTGCTGGGGAACATCAAGGCGTTGTCAGTTTTTCCATTTTCCTTTTTTTCTAAAATGGGCAAAAAAACAGGTAGGTGTCACCAAAACAGTTGAAATCCCATAAAATCTCAGGCCAATGTCTTCAGCCAGGAAGATGATAAACTGAAAAACTTCAGGATCTTCTTGTACGTCTCCAACCAGAGTGTTAAACTTCTGTGTGACTCATGCCTTAGTAAATGACACCTTAATTTAAGAACTTCTGAGTGTTTTGAATACTTGATCATTGAATCTGAATGTTCTTTTAATTTCTTTTAGCTTCCTTCTTAAAAAAACATCAAAGTAAAAAACATATTTCAAAAAGCCAGTCCTTTATCAGCAGGTAATAGCTCATTTCTGCTGTGCATACGCGGGCAAAATCCTCACTGAAGTCAGTGTCTAAGTTCAGAGAGTTCCTTTTCATAGGATCACTTTAAAGAGGTATGGAATTGCTGTCCCAGAAATTATGTGGCTCAAATTAAATTGCTACAGCAGTTAAGTTCAGGGGCTACAGACCCTGGACTGGTGGGATTTATGACTGGGTGTGTCCATCAAAGTCATATGATTTGGGAAGCTTAAGAAAGCCAGGGTAGATGTGGAAGAAATCTGGTGACAAGGAAGGAAACATGAGTGCCATTTTGATGATTTAGAAGAAAGGTGACTCTGGACTTAGACTTCCAGAAAACTTCACCTTGTGCAGAAATAATTATGTGTAGTATATACTCTGAGTTGGGCTGCAGCTGCGTGGAAATGCTCACTGAAAGGTTACTGCAAGTCCAGCAAGGTAAATGTTTCCATTTGCATGGCAAAGAGCAATAAGAGACCTCACCCTTCAGGCAGCTTTTGGCCCTGAACACTGACAAGCTGTCATTCCGTTAACTATGGGTAACAAGAAGTGCCTGCAAGAGGGAGGTGTGCATCATGTTCTCGCCAGATGTGCTCCACCATCAGCAATGTCTTGCGGAGAAGCTGGATATAGCTAGAAACAGTAATGCCTTCAGCAGGGAGGATTTAGGTGCAGCCTGCGAAGGTGCTACCCTGCGACTGCCTGTACCTACCTACTCGCCATGTCTGCTGCAAACAGCCTCTTCCCACATTTGCTATTTGGATCCAGGGCTGTTGAAATAGTGAATGCGGAATTAGTCCTGACCCAGCATATTATGCCATGCACCTGGTGAAAGTGATTCAACATGTTATCCCAAGACCATGATGAAAGTGAGCTTTCCCTCCTACATTAGACTGTGAGCTGGGCAGACGAAGCCTGGACCCACTGCAGTTTCTCCCTGCAGGCTGATGCCTGAGGCAGCTCCCTGTGCTGCCAGTTCTCTGCCTTTGCCCTGGAAATTCCCAGGTGGAGGAGGCAGTTTCCTCTCTGCTTCAGGTCAGTAACCCCTAGATAGATTCCCCTTCAGGTCTGTACTTAGACTGCAACTCTTGAGTTTTAAGTGCATTTCATTCAGCAAATCATATTTAAAGCCATAATATGAAAGCCATGCTTACAATATGAAGACAGATACTCACTACTGTGTTAAGCAATGGCTCTTTGACATTTTACACCATGAAAAGCAATTTATAAAGAGCATCAATTCAATTAACAGATACATAAAACTGGTGATATGTATAATCATCTAAACATTATAATCATTATTAACCTCATCTTCCTTCTGCAAATTACAAAATTTTTCTGAAAATAAATTTGAATGTGATCTTTTACATACTTTGCTAAGATGTGAGACTAATACAAATACCCATGTTACTTTTCATATGTCTTGTGTAAAACACCTTTAATTTTGAAAACTTGTGCTTATTGTAAAACTCTCCCCAAATTACTCCATTTGGAAGCACATAGAGACCACATCTCACTTTAGGTACTTCCTTAACGCTTATGTTAGACTATTTGGGGATGACAGTAAACACTTGCAGTCAGATGGATCAACCAGCATCTTAACTGCAAATCATCCCTGGAATTGGCAACAGCTTATGCTCTACAGCAGAAAACTTTGAGGAAGCTTTTCCACAGTAGCACAATAGCAGCTGTGAATTAGTACAACAGGTACTTGCAAGTCATATAATTATTTTGCGATATGTTTGTCTTCTTGGCTACTGATTTTACTTTTCTCGTTTGCTTGAACTGATCATGGCGATGGTTTTGTTAAAGTTGGCTGTGCTGCTAAGGCCGTGAGGCTTGTGCTGCACCATAAGGAACTCCTCCACTTTTTCCCTCTGAGAAAACGTAGGACTCCTATCTCACTTCATGCACGGTTTCCTGAGTTTGAGCATGTGTTTTCAGGCAGAGGAATGGCAGTCCTTGCTTTACTAAGACATTGACATGAGTATCACTGGAGGAGAAAGGAGAAGCTTAAACATAAAAATGAAACTTGGGGCTGAAAGTTGCTGGAGTGGGTGTGTGTTCATGTGTGGTATAAGGGAGATCTAATAAATACTGCAAGTCAGAAAGTGTATATGAATCTAGGAATAACATACAGAGAAATATTTGTATACTTCTAGTGTGAGCTAACTCTTGAGTCAGAGGTTAGAGACTAACATTATTCACCTGTGGCAAAATGTTTCTACCCCTACTTAAGAAAACACACATGTTATCTTGCCTGAAAGCTCAAAGAAATGAAATCTCTATGTAGATCCCAGGTCACTTTTGTGCCTGCTATAATGCTTCTGGATGGTCTCTCGAACCCTACCACAGTCCTTGCTCTGTCCTCAGCCCTTGCTGCTCACTCTGCTACAAAATTGTTATAGGAAAACTCTTCTTCACATTCAGATGACCTCTGGTTTAAAAATAAAGAAAAAAAAATCCCAGGACCCTTCTAGATTTATACAGTTCAAAGTGGACTAACAATCCTTCTCAGATTCCTTGGATCTGAACACAGTAAAATGTACAGAATAAAGCAGAATCCAAGACTGGCTAAAAACAAGTCTCCTGAAATAGGCCACTTGAGTCCTTTGTGGCATGAGGAGATGGTATTTCCGTGGTAGTGACTTCCAGTGGAGCACTACTTCAGCTCGGAAAACACATATGTAACACCTTGCCATTTCGCCTCCAGTGTGAGACCCAGCTCATGACTCCTCTAGGGGAATGAGAATCTTTCTTCCTGGTAGACTCCTGACACAGAATTGGCCAGTCCCCTCTCAGTCTTCTGTTGTAATGAACTAAGAAGATAGAGTTCTTTAAGTTTCTCCCTGCAAGCTAATTTGTCTGACCCTTGATTTTCTTATTCAACTTCTTCTACATATAAACATCCTTTCTAAAAAAAAATTCAGCTTCCAGACACTTACCTGAATACTACTATAATAAGTAATAATCATGGGCAAGTGTTTTAAACCCAGTGGTTTTGAGTATTCCGTGCTCTGGATGTGCAACTTGAGAGGCCAGAAGGGTCCTGGAGCTTATGGAAACATATGCATCTCCTTTTGAAAGGTCTAAAACCTATTTACATACAGCATAATCAAAATAGAGTTACCTCTAGGACTGAAAACAGCGATCAAAAAGTCACATAAACAGTGAAAGTCTGGGGAAGAAGCCAAAATTTTGGAGATATATACATATAAGGGCAAGTAATTCTTATTAAAAGTTCCCATGGTACTTTTCATACTCACTGAGACAAGACCTTATTTTTTTAAGCCTGCATGTGAATGACCCAAACACAGTAATCATGGATGCGTGTAATTTTTTTCCCTCCTCCTGCTTGATCCTAAATTTAAATCATAATGCTGAACTCATGACGTCACTCTCAATCATTTCCACATGGCTTCACTTGCAGGATCAAAAAGAAGGTGAAGCTCTCTCGTGTCAGCAGAAAGCTGATTTGGAGGATGGCAAGATAATTCCATGAAATTTCTAGTCATGACAAAAATACTTCAAAGAAGCCTGCAGGTAAAGTACTATTCTTTTTCAATAAATATTTGATCTGCCTCAAATTTACCACATTGATAGAGATTTAATTTTAAAGGTGACTATGCTCATAAGGAGACTCCGAGTCTTCAGATGCTCTGGTTCCTTCAGAAAATCTTTCCCAAATTTAAAATCCACATGTGAATCCCAGAAAATAAACTGCATTGATGAACAGGGTAAGATAACAGCACATTGGGTTGCCCAGCTTCATATTTCCATTCTCTCTGGTACGTTAGTTTTCTAAAGGTGGCATTTTGGCTCTGATCGAATGGAAGGGCAAAGGTTACCAAATGTGAGTCTGTGACTGCTGGAAAAGAGAACACCCACTACAATGGTGGGGAGAGGCAGGCCACCAGTGCTAAGCACGGAGAGATGTGAGAAACTGGCAAGTAGGAAGAGGATGTCATTTTCTCAGAAACCAGGAAATGAGCTCTGCATTCAAGCATTTCTATTTATGGTATAAGAATAGTAAATATCGCAGGAGATATTCGATACTGAGATGAGGAAATATGTGTCAGGCCTTTTCGTTGCAAGCCTTTGTCTTTGCATGGGCTGCTTTTGTTCAAGTAAGCAACAATGGAAAAGAAGGGATTTGAAAAAAAAAAAAAAGGCCTTCTGCCGCAACATTTCCCAAACTATTTTTCCCGTGCCCCTCTCCCAAGTGAACTCTACCATTTGTGACCCTTCTCTCCCCCTTTTCCTCCCCAACTCATACAGCACCAAGCACTCAGGATTACAGCCACTCATCTCAACTTGCAGCCCTGCCAGTTTCTCTTGTATGCCTCCCTTCTTTCCCAGAGAGCGAGTCCTAGTTTGGGAACTGCTGTTTCCACTGGATTTTAGTTTCTGGCAACCTATCTGTAAAATACTATGACCAAAAGGGAGCTGTTCCCCAGAGACTGTGATGCTAATTCTGCTGTGTGGCACTGGTGTGAATTCAGACTAAATCTTCTGGCTGCACACCAGCATTGTCCTGCTGGGCTTGTCCCTAAATGTGTAAAATGAGAAAATGCCTACAACGTGGGGTTTTTTAAGTGTAGCACCTCACTCTTCTGCTCCTGAGGTTAGCCACACTGTTTGGTTAGCAAAACACTTCTGCACTCATTTCTATTCTGCCACAGCCCAAAAACATTCTCCTTCTTCTGCCAATAGCCTTTATAAATTCAGGTACTTCTCCTTCAAGTTTCATTAGTTCTATGTTTTAAAGAAGAAATATAGCATTACTTGGGCGGGGAGGGGGAGAAGGGAAAAGGGAACACACATTTCACTGCTCTTTCTGCAAATGTGCAGGCGTAAAGTGTGTAACTCTTCCTTGCTGGGGTCTTTCCCAGAGCTAGTTTTCATCTCCATTTTTCATTTACACTGGTGGCTCAGCAGAGCCACAGATTCACTTGCCTGAGTGAGCGGCTGCATGTCTCCTGGAAGGGATTTGCTCATCCCTGACAAGGTGAAGGCAACAGCAATGCTCAGCGCTATTTGTTTATCTATAGAAATATAGATTTTTTTTTAAGACTCTTCATAGTCATTTGAGTTTGAAGCATCTTGGCCCCCAAATACCATGTAATCAAAACAAATAGATGATTTCATGGAATTTCTGCTCTTCTTTCAGAGGTTTCCGAGTTGCTCAATCATCTCCTCTCTAAACCAGTGTATCATGCCCCTGGTGTCATTTACTACTCCAAGGCTAAAGCATACATAACAAAACCAAGGAAAACAAGAGTGAGATGCTTTGGGGAGAATATGGAAGTGAAGGGAAATGATAAGAGATTGCAATTTCAGTGGTAACGTTAGCCATAAGGCGCTTGCCTGGCTCACACACACTGGCCCTTAGAGGGGGACACCAGCATGACAGGCACCCCACTTTTCACAGCCATCCTGTGCCTGAGACCCATTTAGCCTCCCTGCCATGCACCAAAGTTAGGAGAAGTTGCTGGGGGTTATCATGAGCTTCGTCATCTAGGGCACCTCATGTGCTTCCCCTTTGTGACAGTAGGTGACTTAGGGTTATTTAGGGAGATTATTTTTCTTTCCTGAAACTCGAGAGCTGCTTCTAGTCAGTGGGGCTAAGTCCACCACGAACGAAATGTGTCACGGTTCCAACCCTATGCACACGAGGGGTTCTTCTGCCTGTCTCTCCTGCAGCAGCACTGGCTGAGAGGGGTGGCTGCCCTCCCTGTGCCAGCTGGGCACACGCTGCCATCGTCTGCCAGGGCCACCAGCTCTGCCTGGCAAGAAGATGCGAAGCAGCTCCACAGGGACCGCAGCGAGGACGTCCATCAGACATTCCTGTCAGGCCAGCACTTGAACTTGTGTGAGACGTAGGTGATTGCTAGATTTGTTTCCAAGGGTGCTTGCAATATAAAAAAAGACAGTGACAGAACTGCACAGAAATGTGATCTGATGTAAAACCACAGTGGTTTTCTGCTTTTTAGATAGGTTTTGTAATGTGTTTGAATTGGCCACCTGGTTATCCTTGGCTGTGATTGCTAATCCTTCAATGTCCTTAACGGATGTCCCTGATACTCTAAATTAGCTCATATTTTTAGAAGATTTTAATTTTTATTTTCAATTGTACAATGGATATATCACCGGATATTTTTCATGTCAGTATGATTAAAATGCTTAATCCCCTCAGAGAAATCTGCAATGATTTAAACCACTGCTAGAATTCAGCTTTAAGATTTAGGATAGTAAAAAGCCAAGTAAATTTAGGGAGGCAGCAATTTTTCCAAAAGGTTTCTTCACTCTCCTGAAATATTGGGACAGGTTCTTTGCAGAGGCAAACTCAATGCAATTTCTTGGATGCAGGGGGATGCTCTCTGAATTCATAAAACTGGACTGGGGTCCAGATTTTATGAGCACAATGCAGTGGTGTGCCCTGACCTGGTGCTGGGGGCAACTGAAAGACCCCATGCATGTGTTTGGAAAGAGTCAAAGTGGTCCAGATCTCACCCCGTGAACAAGACCTCAGGCTTAATTCGAGTTGGGAAGAGCTAGCAGCAGTGACTGCTGCTTTGGCAAAATGATCAGAATTAAACTCCAACAAAACCATCTTCAGAAAACTCGGTCTATGAAGGGCCTTGCCAGGGAGGTCTGTAATGTCATTCTACTTGTGGAAATAAAGAAACTTGGAAAATACAATCTTTGTGTAAAAAAGATAAAATGGCCTAAACAACATATTCTTTTAAAAAATGAATTCTTTCCATCAATCATTGTATCACTATATTCCTGACTTCAACAGTCAGTATGTAGTGGAACTTACATATATTCATGTCTTGAACAAATAACTAGTGAGCTGCATTAATTAAATGTTTTCAATTTGCCTAGCTGAAGTTCAGATTTAGGCCTGTATTTATCAAAAGTTTTACTGATATCACTTGATTTTAATATGTAGTGTACTGTACATTCTATATCAGAACACTTTCAGGGGAATTTCTATGGTCTGAACAAAGGTCTTCGTGATTATTCATATTCAAAATATAAAAAGATGCTCTGTTCTTTTTATATTTATTCTTTTATTCTCTTGAGAGAGATATTGAAATTTCAGAGACACAAAGAGCTTTCAAGCATACGGGAGTCAGATATCTCCTTGGAAAATGTACATGTAGATATTTTCAAATCCAAGGGCTGTGCAAAGAGTGTCTGGGTTGTTAGAATGAATTGCTATGTTATACGTACAGGTGTTAAGTGTTATTACGTCAAAGCATAGATGCAGGAAATGAGATCATCCAAAAGTACCGCAAGCACTGCAATATTAAGAACTGGGTACTACAACCATATTTACCTCCTGGTTTCCAATCTCCCCTTGTTAAAACCACTCATTAACTATTCTGTTGAATGCTGTGAAGGAGGCCCGGCTGAGGTGGACGGATACAATGAATTCGGAAGGAGTTTGGAACGAGTTTTCAATTAAAATCCACAGTCTGTTCTGTTTCTGATAATCTCTAAATTCTTTTGAAGAAATGATCATTATAACTGTGTTTAATCTGTTTTCAAAACTGACTGTGAAATAGCCATTGTGTGTGTACCTTCTGTTTTTATAACTTCTACGCTTTGATATTGTAATTGATGCAAGTGGGTGCAATTAAATCTTTATTTGGAAACTTGCACCAAAGCAAGTCATTCAGAAAAAAGCCACCAATGTGCTTTGACTCTAGATTCTCACACATATTTGCACTTACAATCAAAGCTTTTGTTCGGTAAAACTAACAAGGGCTGTTTAGCATAAGAAAGAGTTAACACAAGCTGCCTTAGGTTGTGCTGATTTCAGGAATAACACTCAAATGGGAAAAAATCTGCAGGAAACTATGCTGTCCCAATAAAAATGACCAATTTTTATTTTAATAACTCACCAGAAGTGGAAAGGTTTATTGCGTTTTAATAAGTAACTTACCACAAGTGGAAAGGTTTATTGTTTAAAATGACCGATGATGTGCCAATGATTACTGTCATTCAGTGATCAAATACCACTTTCTTGATTTTTCTTAAGTGAAAGAAAGAGCACAAGGGAGCAGAGCAGATCTTTAGCTCAAACTACTTTTTGAATAGTCAACAAACTCTACTGCTTTCACTTGGGTTTTTACATCAGCACGTGAGACAAGCAGGGAGCAAGATCTGCAATTAGCTTTAATGCGTGGTTTGTTAGCATGTCTTTATTATTAGTGCTGTGGCAAGGCTACTGATCCCCTATCACATTACTATATATGATTCAGGTACTGCTGTCTTACAACTTAGCTCTGGATTCGTTTGTGTGAAAGGATACTTTGTAGAAGGGTAAGTGGGAATCATTTCAGTGAAATGTCTGGTTGGTCGCACTGAAGGGCCAGGCTGTAAAGGCATGAAGCTTCATTTAGGCTGTCAAGCTTCTTCTGGAAAGACTATAGGTCAAAAGCACTTTTGCTCAGAGACTCTGAAATAAAAGGGAAAAATCTTAAATGCAATAAAAGATGGTGTGCATATGTATATATATATTTACATATATATAAAATATACTTTTTCTTCTCAGAAAGTTCAAGTAGATTATTTTACCACCTATGAACTAAATTCATAATAACACATAGTGGGTGTAGTCAGGTTTTTTTTTTTAAAAAACCCATTACAATAGATTTAAAAACCTCTGTATTTATTTATCTGGAAAAAACCATCCTGGCCTTCTTGAGACCCAAAGAAGACAACTTCAAAAGGGCACTCTTTGGCAGAATACATCTCCAACCCAAGCCAAGGCTATTTATGGAGTTTCCGTGTCAGTTTCTCCTCCTGACAGGAAAGGTCAGCCTCCTCATATCCCTCAAACAAATATGGCAGAGACACTAACCTCAGTCTCGGTCTATCACTGTGAGGATGTCAAACTCAACTCCACTGAACACTTCTTTATCGTTGATGAGACTGGTTTAAATAGGGCTAGTGCCTAAATAAAATACTTGTTTTCTCATTATTGCCTCTTGAGGTAATTCAGCATCTCAGGGCCAGGTCTCGTCTTCTGCAGTAGGACAATTGCCCATTAGTAGAATACTTTCTGTCCCTGGTGTCATCCTTCAAAAGATGGTGTTTTTAAAGCTTCTTCAGCCTGACTCACCTGGAGTTTGTGTGAGTTCCAAGATCTTATTTTAAGATCAACTTAAGCCCATTTAAGATGAGGCTCTCTGATGGGAGATGTTTTTGGTTTTTCCCTTCTTCCTTTGGCTGTACATTTATGTGCCTATTCTTGTGTCAACATTAGCATTTTCATAGCTCTATGGCCTGATTAAACCTGACCGAAATTTAAAGAAAATAAATAAGTGGTCAGCTAATGTTTATGTAAAGGAGTAAGCAAGAATAAGAACCAGGAGGAGCAGAGGAAAGGAAAAGGATGAATTATTGCTTCCAGTGTTTTTTGCTGGATGTGAACCTGCCCTCTGAAGCTGCATTGTTTGCAGTTGGAGTGCAGCTCCTAATTCCTAGATGCCTCTGTGGAGTCAGGTGTTGCAACGCATGTCAGCCCTTACCACAGTTCTTTTCCTAGTTCTGATTTTTCAGTGTAAAAATGGCTCTCTGATAGCATTCAGTTTAAAGAAAGTGTTAGAGAGGCCTTGGATTTATTAAAGTGTGGAATGAAAATAAATTTTAAAATCAGTTGCAAAATGGCATTTCTGTCCTTTTTTTAGAACCATGTGTACAGACTTGGAAGGAGCCAGCTATGAAAAATAACCCAAGCACCCCTAGGAGCATACAGAAGTAAAAATGGCTATGCCTTTTATACTAGTCTAACTAACTAGGTTCTACCCTCCCACTGATCAATACCAGAATGAAGGAAGAGGGAAAATATTTTTCCCTCTCTTCAACCAAATGTGGAATTCAAATAAAACCAGAATAAACCAGCCAGGCAAATATTACAACTTCCTGCTCCAGTCCTTTTAAAATTCAACTTCACTGACACAATCTTGGAAAAGATTCAGTGCCCTAAATTACCACTGAGAGTAAATAATAATTATATTTGCCATAAGAAGGGGTTTTGGGTGAGTGTCAGCCTGAGGACAGCAGATGGGACTATCTACTGGGAGTTTCCCTTTGCTGCTGTAGTAGGTCTTGCTTGGGCAGAGGGAGGAGAGAGGAGAGCAGAAAAGAGAAGGGGAGGGAAGGGGAGGGGAGGGAAATGCAATACCTTCTTGTTCTCCAAAGTACCACAGCTTTTTCCATCCCTTCTCCCCTAAAACTTTTTGCCAGTACTACAACAATGAATTTTGTCAGTCTTTTCTTCATCCTTGGGACAACACGATTATATCTGGTCAATACAGCCAAACAATCTTCTGCTTACTATGCCCCTGAGATGATGTCCTTCATGCCTACCTAAACTAGCTCTGCTTGGAAAGAAATGACATCTCACTTTCTCTCTGAAGAACCCCATTAGTATCAATACAGGATCCACACTTGTTCTTGGGAGTTTTTATATATTCAGAGGGATTGTTCTGACCTGCAAAGTAATCATGATGTCTTCCAGCAACTCCCCACTCCATGTTAACAGTTCCCTCTTGGCCTTTTTCGATATTACATTTCAGTTTTTACTCTGTCCTCACTTTTTCAGTTTTCTCTACAATGAATTTTTTTTACTGACACAAGATGTGAGCCATAGATGTTTTCAGGAGGTGAGCTAGAGGTTTTGGCAGCAGAGTGAGGATATTCTGGGCTTTTGGCACCTAGAAAGGGAATGACAAGTGGTTTGGGACAGTGAGATAAGCATATTAAATTTCTTTTTTTTTTTTCTCTTAAAGTATCTGACTACATTTATAAACAAACTATTTTATGATATTTGTGTTTGTTTTTCAAGCTATGATATCCTTAATTTAGGCCCAGCAACAAGAATTTAGATGTAGAACTACATATATATAAAAGATACATATATAGTCCTATACACACACATATTGTGTATATGTGTATATATTTAATACTATGTATCAATATTATCTATACACGTCTACATACACTTTTTTATGGATGGATATTGGCATTTAAGTCATTCCCATGGGTAGGGGAAGGTATTAGTAACACTCAAGACAATGCTAGAAAAACCCGAGGCCAGCAAATGCACTCTCCCATACAGTGAATACTGCCTTCCCATTCTGTTGATGACTTGGGACTGTGTTGTGACTTTAGTATGTTCTCACCTTAAGTGTTGTGATTACATCAGATTTATGGTCAACAGGGCCTTGAGTAAGTCTGCCAGCTATTACAGCTGCATTAGTCTACCTGTTTACTTGCATGTGCTTACAACAGGTGCCAATTTCCTTGAGGTTAATTGTCTTTGCAGGTGCAACTCTGAAGGTAATTATACATAAGAGGCAGCCTGAGCATATCAGGCTGTTTTCTCAATGAGAACAGAAGACTAAAAGGTCCCTGTTATCGTATCAAAATTGTTATACACAGGTATAGCTGGTCCTGTGATGTGTCTTGTTTTTCTACTCTCAAATATTCTCGTCAGTATTTCTGAGATGAGATCACAAAGGGGTTAAATGAAATATTTTTCTTAAAGTGTTGTGGGATTTGCTGTTGTTTTGTTATTGTAAAAATAAAAGGGCTAAAGGGGCTGTTGCTTCCTTGACTCTCTAGGAAAAAATGAATCTGTATGGCTAAACTATGAGTATTCCCACGCTCTGTCGAGAACAACATCATGAACATAGTTGGTTTTTTTAGGCAAGTGGTACCTCGACTATGTGCGATATTAGAGGCATATTCAAAGGGACAAACGGTAAGACTGAACCTTCATAATGAAGGGTTTTTTGATTTTGGTGAGTTTAACTTAGGAGTTGTTCCAGTCCTTCATTCTTTGTCATTGCAATTTCTTGAGGCTGAAAGTTTTGAGTCAGGGCAAGATGAGAATTATGTAAGAGAGAGGGACTTAAAGATGACCACTGGTCATCAGCTTACTAATTATTGGAATTAAAAGCTATGAGACTCTGTGTTCTGAATTTTTGGCTTTTTTTAAATTTCTGTTAAGTATCGGATGGTTTACCTCAATTTTTTTCAGTAATGAAATTGAACTCTGTCCAAAAATGTGAAGTCAGCACAAGTTCTGAGAGCACATTGCTCACTGAGTTCTCACACTTTAAAGCCTTATAGACTCTGTATATACTCTCCCCATTCCCTACTGCTGAGCATGGGATCACCTACCTTGTGTTGACTGGTTAAGTCTGCTGATTTTCCTGCCTTTATTTGCCCCTATTTTCCAGCTCTCTGGTGTGTTCAGCTCTTTCCAGACTCACTGATCACTTATGTACTGTGCTGTAGTTGGAACTCATGGCCAAACTGGCAGCTGAGAACAGAAGAACCACAGCTTCTCAGTGCATTAAATCGTCATATTGGGCTCTAGCTTGGAAAAAGTTTTGCTGGCTTTGTTTTCTTTTTCCCTAAGCATGATATGACAAATATGTAGGGTTTTCATCTGTTGGGTTTTTGTCTTCTGCTTTTTTATTTTGGAATTTTTTTTTAAAAAAAGTTTAGCTACAACAAATCTAACCATCTCTCCTGCTAGGGTAAGAAACATGTCTTTTTTTCATTACTGCAGTGGCCTTGCTTGGTATGAATTACTATGCAACTACTAATAAGAGAGCTATCTTAGAAGAAGCAGTAACTGAAGAGAATGAGTGTTTTAGGAGGGGATGTAAGTGAAGTAACACAAATTTGGGACTGACTATCATTGCAACCATTAATCTTCTTCTTGGGGCGAGCGATAGTGATGACAACAACCTGACAAATCGTAAAGCCCTGTGATATATTGAGTCAATTATGAACTTTTGTCTGTCTCACCCGCACTCTATCTTCTGTTCTGGTTACCCCTCAGAAGGACTATTTTTAGCATTGCAGACCTGAGATAAATTTTAGTTGGGTATAACTTCCATACCATCTGATTCCATTGCAGGGGACATGGAGGAAGGTAGGAGAGCTTCCTTTAAAATTTGAAGAAGGTTATACTCTTCCATCCCACAACAACTATGTGTAGGCATACTATTTCTAAAGCATCCCTTTTGTACCTAGCATATGTACAGAATCATACCAAGAGAATACATGTATACACACATATACACTACCCCAGAAAGTATGGACATTGTTCTGGGAGACTTAAACTAGAGCATCCGTGCTTCTAGGATACAGAATCCTGCATTTTTGTGTACTTGAAGTGTATGCAACTCGTTGAATCTTTCAGTACTTTTTGCACATTAACCTTATAATATTTTTACATAGAACATTCGTCATTAGGATATTATGTTCAAATGAAGGGGTTTGAACAGGCACAGTGAGGATAAAGCTTCCGCAGGAATATCTGGTTGCATGTCCTACAATGAAGTGAAGGAATGCCTGACTCCTGAATCTTTCTTGGTCTTGGGCATGGGCTTTTAGCATGGGGGAATTATAGAATGCACAGAGGTGCCAGGGGAATGCTATTAAAAGACCATGTGTTTGTGGAATTTACGTGATTCTAGGTTAGAAAAGAGCTGAGCAGAGTTTTGCACAGAAGTTTGTTTGGGATTTAGCACCCAAATTTTACAGACCCCATGTCTGACTTTGGAATGCCTAAGTATTGAGAGCAATATAATCAACTGCTGACTTCAGTAGCAGCTGCTGTATACTCAGTGCCTTTGATCAGACCATTTTTACTTAGGTCCCTGGGTATGGATTTATGAGCCAACCTTTAAAAATCTTGGCCAAAGTTCTTAAAAGAAATTAGTCTCTTTTATATCTCCCATGCTGAGGCCCAAAACCTACCAATTTCTAAATTCTCTAAGAAAGAAAGAACAGTCATACCCACACTACGTCATGAGTATACTAGGCTTGGCACCTTCCAGTAGTGGAAAACAGTAGATGCTTGGGATAAAGTGTAAGAGTAGATCAAGCACAGAATGATACTTTCCCAGGATCATCTCCAGACAGTTTAAGGATTCCCTGCACCAGAAGTTCTGTACTTGTATTTAATTGCTATGAATAGTTTTTTTGTTTATTTTTTATTCTCCATGATCTTGCCCAAACACTTGAATACATGTAATTTTTTTCCTCCACTGCAGCAAGAATTTCCAAGTCTTTACTCTGCTCCATATGAAGAAGTGTATCTTTCTGTGCTTCTTTGAACCTGTTATTTGATGGGATCTTTAGAGAAAAGCATTTGTTGGTAAACATTATTTACTTTTTCTCTTCTGCTCAGAATTTGAGAGACCTTTCAATTATGTCTCGTCGATATATCACTCAAGCCCAATAAGAGCCTCTGCATGTGTATATTTTTGGCTAGAATTTGCCAATGGACTTGTCTGTGGATTTATAGTTGTGTTCTAGAACCTTTCTTGTTCCTATATAAACTCTTTAAAACTGATTGAATCCAGGGTAAACTTATAAGGAGTCAAGGAAATAAAAAAAGCAGATTCTATTCATATTGGCAGTGGAGTGATACTGAGGTTGCTGCAGGAACCATGAAAAATCCCCTTTAATTACTTTCAGGAGCTGAAAATTATGGAGTTGAGAATTACATGAGATTCTTCAGAAGAAGCGCACGTGTGTGAATGTGTACATATGTCCACACAGACACACAAAACTACCAAGGCCATCTGTGCTGGAGGAAAGGTGGTGAGTTTAGTCTGGGCATCGCTGAGAGAAGCACAGCACCCTGGCTTAAAGACACTGATGGATACCATGGAAACTAATTGGAGATAATAAGTAAGGGACATACTAACTGTGGGAACAAAACAGCACTGACTATTTCTCAATAACATTATTACTACAATTAACCTTGCATATTACGATTGTTTCGAGTTACTTGGGTAAGGCATTATTCACCTTGTTACAAATCTTATCCGAGTGGGGTCAGTCTGACCTTAGCACGAGTTCAATGATTTGAGAGTCAGTTTAAGAATCTGTTTTATGACGCATTTTTTTAACAGTATTTCAAATACAGCTCTTCCAGCACAGCTTTCATTTCAGCCTTCAAATCCTAAACTCTTTGCATATGGCAATCTGGACAGAGGAGAAGTGGCAGAAAAATCTGTTACAAAATGGCACAGAAAACTAAATCTGGCTCTAGGGGCTAAATTATACTGCAATATCAGCAGTAGCTTTTATGTGAAAACATGATCACATACATTGTTGAGGGCTATTGCTAACATTGGGTTTGGAGATGAAAGCTTGTATTTCAGGTCGTTGAAAAGTCTTTGAAGATAAGTGTGTGCATGCATGTGTCTCTGTGTACAAAACATGCAATTAAAGGTCCTTTTAACTGTGCCAGTTATACACTATTGTGACTTGACAGGCATCAGCAGAAGCATCTCTGACTTACACAGGCATAAAAACATACCAGAACAAGGCCTGTACATCATATGGGTTCTCAGTATCTTGTTTGTGTATATTTATGAACAGATATAATATACAACAGTGTACAAGCATGCACATAACGCAACATAGAATAATTGTACTGCACATAACTGTCATTCATGTTAGAAGTGTCTAGAGGTTGAACCTTGCTGAGTCTGTCTCTTACCTGACCAATAATAGATAGAGAAGTCATGCGCTGAGCTGCATTTTAAACAATGAGTCAGGACACAGGGATGATACAGCACAATTTTGATATTCCATATCTCTGACCTTTGTACATTTTTAATGCAGAATTACTAATACAATACTGGTAAGAAGTACAGCTAAAGAAAATGCATACAAGTTTAATAATGTCTCCAGGGCTTTCTGAGTGCGTAAGGTTATCCGGTCTGTTTACAGACCACAGGCTGCTAAAGTAAACCGAAATCAAACCAAATCCTTACCCTGAAGACGTAATTGGCAGTGGTAAGAATCTTTTAATGTCCCACAGACAGTAGTTACATCCCTACCTCATCACGTATTATTGCTGAAAATACTATTTAGTTGCTTATTTATCTGGAACTGGTAGATCAGAGAGTAGTGTTTTAGTGAGCACCTAACATCTGTGAAAGCAGTTTGAGTTCAATAAGCTGAAGCAGACAACATATCATCACTTTTGAGTAGAAACTGAGAAAATGCATTTGTGACTATAGTTTCTTCTTTTCCCTTTTTTTCTCCAGGTCAGCTCTGATAACAGCTACCTGGGCACAAAGGACAGCTCTTCAAGTTCACGTTTTTCTTAAGTATTCACTTTGTCACTAGCGATTCAGGAATAGCCTTGTGTAAGCCAAATCAACATTTCAAGACTCTCATATGGCTTTCATACAGCTGAGTGCTGTGTCTTTTCACAACTGTAAACCTTTCTTCAAGTTGGATGTTAACACTTTCAGAGTAACTTTTAATGCCAAAACGACGTTCCTCCCTTTCAGTTCAAAGAAAACACAACATCTGTCATAATGTGAAATGTAGATTTAATGCAAGTGTCAAGTCAGGCACTTGGTAATGAAGTAAAAACCCTTGAGATTGTAAGTCTCCCTTCCACGCTATCCTGTTACAGGGAGGGGAAAGGAAATAACTGCTTCTTTGGCACTTAGTAGCTTTTCTGTTTTCCTTATCTCTCCTTCCCGAACATCTTCGGTAAATGAGTTTATTTTTTCCTGGCAGTGTCGCTGAGAGGGAGGAAAGTGTGATAACGCTTACTTTGTGCCCGAGGGAAACTGAGGTACAGCCTATATACAACCCAGACTTGCCGAGGCACTGCCCAGACCCCCCAGCACCTGTTTGGAGGGGATGACGCGTCCGGAGGGGGAAAGAAGGGCAGAGAACTCGTAACAGCTCTCGGGCTGCGTCCCGCAAGAAAATCTGAGGTCGCGGAAGCGCTGGGGAAGTCGAGGGGAAGCAACACGCTCGTGGCACCGGTTGGCGGCGGGAGGGGGCGCAGGGACCCGGGGATGGTGCTGGGGCCGGT
>NW_009724228.1:0-2810 GCF_000703405.1 Apaloderma vittatum | reverse complement strand
CCCCATGGGCGGGGAGGCCGAGGCGTTTATGAGCCGCCCACGCGGCCTCCGCCCTTACCTGAGAGCCCAGCCCAGCCCAGCCCAGCCCGGGCGCGGCTCTCCGCGGTGTGAGGGGGCTGTGCGGTAGCGCTGCACTAGCCTCCCGCGTTTATTTCCACTTTTTTTGTCCTCTTGGTGTTTAAGAAACAGTTACTGTCACGGCTTCTCACTCAGGGTTGAAGCCCCCGCGGTGGGTGCGGTGTCAGCCTGCGCCACGTCTCTAACGCGAAGAAGCGGGGCCCGGCCTTGGCCCTGGGCCCGGGGCTGCGGGCCCTGTCGAGCTCTCACAGGAGCTGGCCCCGACCCTCTGGTGCCAGAGCTTGAGTAAAGGAAGGCACAAGTAAGGCTCAAACTGAACGCAGCTAGTGTGGGTGAATTGCTTCCATACCTGATACATGCTAACTTTTTTTTACAATAGATTCACAGATTTGATTGTGGAGTTCTCCACAGACTCTTTTCCAGTTTTGCTGGTTTTGTTGTTTTGCTTTGTTTTTTCCCCTCTTATGATTAAATTTGCTGTCTGTTTTACCTTGCTTCCATTATTTTTCTTCCCTTTTCCCTGCTTCCTATTGCTGTCAGCTTTTTGCTGTTCCTTTTGCTTTCCCATCTGCCGCTTCTCTCCCCATCATTCTTCAGGTTTGCATATCTTATAACAGAAGCTTTAGAAGCTGACCATACCAGGTGAGAAACTGTCTCAGATGAAAAGGGGCCTTTTCTGACTGCTTTGGGAAGTCTGTTAGCACTAAGTCATTAAAAAGATCTCTTTTTCTGCCTTTGTAATTTGTCCCTGCGGATTGTGTTTCTTGCAGCAACAAGTGTTTCATTTCTAATGAAATGATGGAAAACTAGTGATGTTTTCACTGAGAATTCTGTTCCCTCCTATAAATGTTGGAGGCCAAATGTGTATGAAAGAGAGAAAAATATTTTTTTAACTTCAGCACAGCTTTTTCCCAATAACCTCAAGCAGATTTTTAGCCTTAGCCTGCAGCAGAGCGCACCACTCTGAATGCACCATGCACTTGCCTTTGCTGCATTTTCTATGATCCAGTAGAGAAAGTAGATAAAAAGCAACAGGAATCAGTTTACACAACACACATCTTAATATTTTGCTTTACCTGCTAAACGGGCTGCCCAAATTATTCTTTTTCCCTGAATGCCACAAGTAGCAAACAATGATTGAAACTAATTTAAAGCTAATTAGTTTTCAGTTTGATTTCTTGCTATGAAAAGATTTTGTTATCCAAAACTACTAAACAGTCATAATTGTAACATCTTTTAATATGACCTGTGTGAAGTAATTGAAACTTTAGAGGCACCTCACAAATTTTCTGATTACTAGACGTGCAGTTTTGGAGCATGGGATAGATTTGTGGGTTTGTTTGCTTTGTATTTGTGCACAGTAGAGCACAGGAATTCGTGTAACAGAGCAAGTTAATAGCCCACTAAGTTCATTATTTTTTCAGCTGTGTATCCTTTACCTGATGATTTGGGGCAGTTTTCACATCACCAAATTACTCCACAGAGGTGTTTCTGACTCCTGAAAAACTTATCTATATGAGTAAAATAGACCTCACTGGGTTTCAAATATACAAGACTTTCTGCTTGTAAAAGATCTATTCCTGTAAAATCTTCTATAAGTGGTTGATAAGATACTAATGACTGTTATAGTCTATATGTAAATTTAAAGGAAACATGCATGGTATTTTATTTGTCCTTTAAATTTAATGTATCTCCTTCCTTCTCAAATATAAGACAAATTAGTTTTGCATATGCAGGTAAGAAATTATTTTGCTGTATATCTAATGCTTGGGTAGAAAAACTTTTCAATATTATGTGATACTGGAACATATCTTGGGTAGAAGACAAATAATTTGTGTACTAGTAGTTGCACTTCTAACAGGAAATGGTTTTCTGAAAACAATTTTTGTATTTGTCTGCACACAAGCTTAAAATGTGTTCCTCTGTTATTTCTGACAGCTTATGTGACAAACAGGTAGGATGCATACCATTGCCGTGCACCAGTACAGCAAAACTGTCTTCTGAAAGGGGTAAGAGCAATTTCTAAAGGAGCTGCTGTAGCTTATTAATTTATCACACTGAGGTGACAAAACAGATTCCAGTTTGTATTGGGCAGTATGGAATTTCTTTATCATGCCTTTCTAGGTATTCACATAAGTTTCCACTTTGTTGGAGAACTCCTTTCTCTCCAGAGTTACGTGGGTAAAGCTGATTCTGCAGGGAGACTAAGGGATGTGGGTTAGCAGGCCTCCTCCACTTTCTTTCAGCCGTCATGGCAGAAGTGTGTCATTGTGTGAGACATCAGGGAGAGAAGGGAAAGGACCAGCCCTAGACAATTATCTAAAAGAGCTTAGTGTGGAATAGGCTCCTTCTCCGGTGCTCTGGGTTTAATTCTTACACATTTACTCCCAGCAGGTGTGTCAGAGGCTACACCTGTAAGCAGTAATGTTCTGTTAGTGGAAAAGGCTGGTGGGAATCAGACTTGGAGACTGACACATCAGATACACTCTGCTTACCTAAAAATAAAAAAATCATTTGCAGTAGAGAAACTTATTGAAGCAACTTCTTCTTTTCTCTCTCCAGGTGTTAGCATGCTTTACAATTCCTGTCTTCGTGCTTTTCTTAACTAGTAGGGCTCTCGACATACATACCTACAAACACAAAGAGAAGTTTGGGTGCGAGCTCTGTGCTGTGTGAGAAGGCCCTCGCACCGGGGAGAGGGGCGGCTTTGCTTTTACTTTTTCTCTTTTGCT
>NW_009724227.1:0-10275 GCF_000703405.1 Apaloderma vittatum | reverse complement strand
GCCTCTGGCCAGGGCCAAACCACCACAGTGCCTGTGCGTGCGTACATGATATGCACACCCAGTAGAGTGGGTTGCAAAGATGTGTCCTACCTTAACTACTGAAACAAGCAGATAATGGATAATATTTTCTGAAGGAAAAATAATATGTTTAGGACTGTGGAATGCATCTTTCCTGACAGGCAAAGCAGTAGACTTGGTAGTTCCATACAGAAACAGCAGCTAAACATGAAATCCAAAGGAGTTATGTGAACACTCCTCCCTTTTCCAACTTACTAAGGACATCACCAGATTAACAGGATACTCAATTAGTTTCACCTTAATGCTCTGTTATTAAAAGACACACACTGAGGTTACACACTTTGTAGATCAAATTTGCTCACTAGCTATCATAACTTACAGCATCACCATGAGTCCATGTCTTGCTTTGGTTGCGAAACTGAGAATGGGGTTTTTTTCTCCTTGTATTTTTATACTAACTCAAAGAAATCGATATTTTTCAGTTAGAACTTAAGACAGTTGCTTTGAATAAGACTATATAGGATCTAGTTTGTTCTCTCAGGACTATTAGTTCTACAGCACTGCCTACCGTAACTGCTTCCAGTATAGGAAGAGGAGGTCATTTTTACACCTTCCTGAAAACTGAAAAAATAATGAGAAATGTAGACACTTTCTCTCCAAAATACACACAACAAAAAATACTGAACCTTTATCATGCATGTCCAAGGCCTTCAGCAAATCCTCTCTGATGGGATGCTTTGCTTTAAAGCACAGTCTGTGAACATTTGAAGGAGTATCATCGCCTGAGAGAGTGGTAAGGTCTATGCACGTGACAGCTTTCAGCAGCCAAGCAGCCTAAAAAGGGAATGGAGAAAGTAATATGGTATTTCAGTTTATACTTCCAAAGTCAAACTGACTTAGAAGATGTACTTAGAAAGTATTTGGAATCAAAAGTCTGCTCTCTCAGAATCAAGGGATCAAATTCCAATTTTTGGTGCAAAAGCCAACTACTGAAAGGGACTCTCTAAGAATGAGACAAACATCTTTACCTGGACAAAAAGCATCTTGTTTCAGATTTAATTCTGTAAGACAAACATAAAAACATCACCTGTGTGAGGAACCTCACTGTTACATGCTTCATTCTCATATAGTATGTCTATATTTTTAAGGCTTGTATGCACAAAAAATTATACACATGCTTCAAGAGAAGCACAGGTTTACACTTGCTAGTAACCAGATGAGTTTACATATCAGTAATCTTCACATAAGCATGTCTGCATGCTTCTCCTACTGTGAAACACAGAATCAGTAGGGGGTAAGAACCCAAACTTCTTAAAGCTTAGGGTTTAGACTCCAGATGTTTCCACTTCCTTTTGCGTGAATCAGAAACAAAAAACATTGTAATTATTTGGTGCAAAAAAGAAAAGCAAGAGCTAAGTGACAAGGCTAAAGAAGTCTTTAGATGAAAATGCTACAGAATTGTAAAAGACTTACTAATTGGAGAATGGGACAGAAGGACAATTAAAAATTTTTTTAGCTTTTTTGCTGAACAAAAATTGAGTTTAAGACATTATTTTTAAATATTTGTTGAAGGTCTTCCAGCAAACTTTCATTTACAGTGATGGCTTTGCTAAAAGCCAATATCTCTTTGCAGAGATTTGTTCAACAAGGGGAAAGTTTGCAGTGACAAATTCCTTTTGAGTCCATAAAGTCCCTCTCTGACTGCTCTATTCTGTGACATGATTTGTCAGTATAGGCAGTAAAACTTGTTGTTTCTGCATGGAGGCACTACTCTGCAAATCTTAAGTGTCTGGTCAGCCTACAAACCTTTCTCATTTTGCTAACAGGCATCTCCTTTTTGAACTTGCAGTAAATGTTACACTGAAAGCTGCTTTGGGGTGACTGAACAGAGTAATGAACAGCCTCTGTTAGTCTAAGTTTGATTGCTTGTTTCTAACTGATTTCTACTTTCACCCTACAATACTTCAAAAGGATCTTTCACTTTAAATGGGTTTTAAGTTTCATTTACTTGGATATTTGTATTCTTCATTTGAGGGAATTTTTGTCTCATGTCTTATGACATGAACCATAAAGTCATCAAGATAGATGCAGTCAGAGAGTTCCAAGAACTGGTGTGAACTTCATTTTTTTAAGGGTTTTTCAAATGTATATTTTGGGAGATGGGCTTCAAAATTAGAATCTGCAGCGCTACTTACATTAAAACATGTAAAGGTTCAAAACCACCTCTGTGAAATAAACAGCACATGACTGTCCTGCAATGACACTGTTCAAATACATGAGAGATGTTTATGGCATTCTTCAAATTAAAACCTTGCTCAAGTAGCTCAGTATCACTGTTACTACACAAGCGAGTGGAGAAGTCTTAGTAATAACTAAACATATGTCCTACAGCTGTGTTGAGGGAGTGACATTAAATTCCTTAGTTCCCAATGATTCTTTGTAAGCAAGCCTGCGACTCTCTATGTCTTTGTTCCTTATATGGTAACTTTGGTCAAATCAGAAGACTTACCTTTTATATTATTGCACCTGCCAACATTATGGAATACCCTCTGGATTTTCTCACAGACATTATTTTTCAACACAGAGCTACTGGACTGCTAAACTTGGTATCAAGTGACTTTTTTCCATAAGAAACTCTTGCGAAATGCTGAGCTGGTGTGTAACTTCCCTTAGTTTATGTCCATTTTTTATTTAGTCATAACATTCAAAGCACAAACTTTCAGGTTCATGCAACAGGCAGGTTTTTTCTGTCACCGTCCTGTAAGATCTTAGAGCTACATCAAATTATCCTGAAACTGTTTTCCACAAGTTCTGTGCTCACTGTGAACATAGTTTCAGCCGCCCCAGAATGGCTACCTAACATGCTAAGCTCAGGATGCCAATACTTTGAACAGCTTTTTTTTTAAGATTCAAGTATAATTAAATGACTCTTGCTTTGTTCTTTTAATGTTGCACTGTTAAGACTGATCCGTCATTGTCTCCTTCCTCCCTGTGCTCCCCAATTCAAGAGAGACAGGGACCTACTGGAGAGAGTCCAATGAGGATGATCAAGAGACTTGAGTATCTCTCCTATGAAAAAAGACTGAGAGAACTGGAGCTGTTTAGCCCTGAAAGGAGACGGCTGAGAGGGGATCTTATAAATGTGGATAAATATCTGAGGAATGGGATAAAAATCTTTGGGGTGGGTGTCAAGAGGAAGGGGTCAGTCTCTTTTTGGTGGTGCCCAGTATTAGGAGAAGGAAGAACAGGTAGAAGCTAGAACATAGGAACTGCCACCTCAACATGAGGAGAAACTTTACTGTGAGGGTGACAGAGCACTGGAACAGGCTGCCCAGGGAGGTTGTGGAGTCTCCTTCTCTGGAGACTTTCAAAACTCGCCTGGATGTGTTCCTGTATGGCTGCCCTAGGGGATCCTGCTCTGGAAGGGGGTTGGACTAGATGATCTCTAGAGGTCCCTTCCAACTCCTAACATTCCAGCTGGGATAAAGCTAATTTTCACAAGAAGCTAGGAGGGGACACAGCCAGGACAGCTGACCTGAACTAGCCAAAGGGATATTTGATACCAGTGGCATCACGCTCAGTATATAAACTGGGAGAGCTGGCCACTGGGAAGGAGGGATTGAGGCTCAGGAAGCAACTGAGCATGGGATTCCAAGTGGCGAGCAATTGCATTGTGCACCACTTGCTTCATATATTCTTTTATTAGTATTATTATTATTATTTCTTCTCTCCTTGTATTGTCCTGTTAAACTGTCTTTACCTCAACCCACAAGTTTTTACCTTTTTCTTCCAATTATTCTCCCCATCCCACCAAAGAGGAGTGAGCGAGTGGCCACATGGTGCCCACTACCTGGCTGGGGTTAAACCAAGATACCCCCGGTTTTCAGTTAGTTTTGAGGTAAAACTTCCAGGTTTTCAGTTCCTGCTGTAAGTGAATTACTTGTTTAGCATGCAGAGGGGAAGAATCACACCCATCTGCTTGCAGAGCAGCTGTTCTGTGAACAAAGAATGAATTTGTCCTTTGGATGACAGTTACAAGCCCATGGCTGAGAGCTCACTGGGAGCTCCAGGCCTGTTGTGTGCCATTTCTCAGGCCTTGCCCTTGGCTGAACATGGCCAAAGCCCTTGCTCACCCTGTGAGCCCTGCTCACTGTTCCCTTCTCAGTGCTTCCTGACTCACCGCTTGGGTGGTAGAAGCCGGCATGTGGCTGTGCCTCACCTGCTCGGCTTTCTAGAATGCACTAGCTCAGGTTGCTGACCTGATGGCTTTGCATTATGATTCTCAGGTACAACCTGGAGAAACCAAAATGCACGTCAGGCCTGTATCTACCAATTCTGCCAGGAGGGCAAGTAACAGAAGAAGTTGAGGGTAACTGCTAAGATGTATGTTCCATGAATACAAGCCAGCCTTGAAGAAAAGTTCATCTGCACCACTGGCTTTAGTGATGGCTTACGTGAGTCTATTTTATACTAAGATGGACAATAGCCCATCATTTACCTTATCTCAGGAGGGGAGCAGTGTCCTTAACATTAGTGGGCTCGTTTTTTCTTTTTTTTTTTCCTTCCTCCCCTCAAGTGCCATAGCCAGTCAGGATTTTTGATTTTTAGGTAAGAACTAGTTAAGCAAAGAAATCACACATGTTGGGGATGTTAAAGTAAAGAAAAATCATCCAGGTAGGTCAAACTTGACAGGGCCCATGATCATATCTTACAGCTTTAAAATTAAAAAATAAGAAGGCAGCGTGCAGAGAAGTCTGTCTGGGAAACAGAATAAATGTGGTGGGACAGTAATACACAATTTAATCCACTCATGAATAAAGATGACTTAAATTCATTTGCAGTTTTGCCACTCATGAGTTATAAGGTTTTTAACTTGTTTCGATAAATGCATCACCTTATTCCATCCCATCATCATCAAATACAAATTATTAAAATAGACATGGACAAACACATCTTTTAAGTTTACATGCATCTTGAAAAAAATTCAATATTGCAGACTGGAGAGGGAGAGTGACTGCTTTAAAAATACAGGAACGGAATGCATAAAAAGAGCACTTACTTGCCAATTACCTTTCACAGTTCTCCATTTTTTAATTTGTTCTGCATGCCTCACAACTGCAGGTCGATTCACATACACTTTTGAGATCCAGCCAAGTTCTGGGGTGGGAAAAGAAAAAAAAAGTTTCATCTATTTCTGTGGGTTTTTTAATATATGGTGTGAGACTTCAGAAGAAAGTTGTAGCTTGGTTTGGAACCTCTGAAAAGCGTGTTACACTTTCATATCCTTTCAAGGGCTTGCATACTTATCACCAGTCCAAAATATCATAATAGCATTAACTTCTGTTAGGTATGATCTGTAAACTGGATGTTTCACAAAGCATGTTTTATTTGCCATTGCAACTGCACTAACTCACTGCTGATGAGACACACTATATTGCTAGGCCTGTATGTACTATGAAGTTTACTGTACATTTAGCATACAAAAAAAACCTCACAGACCATCCTCCTGCAACTGCTTGCTGATTTACTTCTTGATTCCAGAATATGGTAACATACATTCAGTTATTTGCCTGTCTGCTGGCACCCAGGACACACCATCATTTCTTGTGAACAAAAACCTTTATTTACAGGAACTGTACCCCACATGGTCACCAAAACCTTGCAAAGAAAAAAAAATACAACATTTGGGTTGTTATTGTCTAGGACTAATTTTAGTGAATTTCCTTCTAGGGCCTGACTAACTGTAAGTTTCTGAAAGCACCAAATTCCTGGGCAGTATATCTGCCTGGAAGCTGCCAAGATGCATGCATACCCCCGAAATGCTCACCTTGCCAAGCACCCTAGAGTGCGGCATCTTCGACACGTGAATTCCTTCAGCTGCCTACTGCAGAGAGCCTGGGTCACAATTTCAGTGAGTTTCAGTATCCATAAACAATAACCAGACCCAAAGAGAAGCAGATGCTCAACGTTTACTAAAATAATGGAAGTGTCTAAAAACAGAAGGACCAAAAATTGGGCACTGCTTAATGAAGGGTAACTGACTGATAGAGATATCTGTGGGTTCAGGCTCTTGAATCTTGACATTCCCGCTTAGAATGATAATCCAAAAGTGCAATTTTGAATTTTAATAAACATAAACTGCTCAGAGAAGTACAGAGGAAAAAAAAAAACCACAACGGTATATCATTAAAATGTCTCATATCCCAAAACATAAATAATTCTTCTTAACACTAATCGTATAAGCAATCCATGAAGATACTCCAAAAACAACATCAACAATCATTAAAAACCTCTCATCAGTAAATCACCACCATCAATCATCAAATATCACCATCAGTTAAGGTCAGTATATGGACATAGGCTTAGGTACTAAGAGATAATAATTCTGTGTGACCTAATTTATTAAGAACATCTCATCTTTAACAAGTCTTATTCACTGCTGTATTAAACTTGCATCTCCCTCAAGCACATTGATTAAAAAAGGCTTAAAACTTTTTAAAAAGCTGATAGTCAAAATCACTAATTTTGTAAAGAAATCTTCTCTTTTTTTTTCTTCCTACTTCAAGCTTTCAAGAGCCAAAAAAAAAGTGCAGAACTAACATACTAAAGTATGTACATATACATGCTTGTTTCCCTAATCAGACTTACAAAAAGCTCTGGAGATACCAATTTAGGGTAAAGATGACTCAGTGGAAATGCAGGAAAAAAGCATGAGACACAGCTAAAGAGAATCTTGTGAGCATAGTAAGCCACTTTGCTACCACTTTCTTATTCTTACATACAAGCAATTGAGTGAGCGGTACCTACAAGGTCAAAATGTTGGCCAAAAGCAGAAAAAGTAAGTCACAGAAGGAATTTCAAAGGAATCCTAAGAAATTTGTGAATTTAACATCAATCTTACTGTATGGCGACAAGAAAGAAAGAAGCTTGCAAAGTTGCAAACCGGTTGAACAACAAACCCTCATTACTGCTCTCCACTTTCAAAGCCACAGGCTTCCTCGTTCTGCCCCAAAAGCAAGAAGCTCCACTGACATGTGGAAGGCAGTGACAAAACCTATTGCTACACAACCCGTGGCTAGAACTTTCCTTCTTTCTGAATGTCAATAAATGCAAACCATACAGAGGCAGCTGAAAGAGACACTAGTGAAACCTCTACATCCTCTGCAGTTCCTTTAAGGTTGAGGCTCCTATACCTAGTGGTGAGTGATAGGACAAGGGGAAAGTTGCCCCAGGGGAGGTTCAGGTTGGATATGAGGAAGAATTTCTTTACTGAAAGGGTTGTCAGCCATTGGAACAGGCTGCCCAGGGAGGTGGCTGAGTCACCATCCCTGGAGGTGTTTAAGAGACGGGTGGATGTTGTGCTGAGGGACATGGCTTAATGGTGTTGATAGGGCGAGGACAAAGGTTAGACTTGATCTTAAAGGTCTCTACCAACCAAAACTGTTCTACGATTCTATGTGATCAGCAGAAAGCATATACCACTCCCCATGATAAAGAAAGAAAGAAAGGAAACACATACTCTGTGTTGTGATTCTTCTAGTATGTGCCAAGTGCTCAGGGAGAATAATTTAAAGAATAATTTAATTGGAATCCAATTTATCACGATAACTTTTGAACCCTACTGGGTGCATGGTGATCTTTCAGACCCTTTGGAAGATGTGATAAAATCAAAGGTGAGGAACTTAGCTTCTTGCTCTCTAATAAGGATGCTTTCAGTTACCCTACTCCGACCTATTCTTTCTAAATTATGAAAGACAATAAAGAAATCCAAACAAATAATTAATTTATAAAAAGCAGTCTTCTATAAAAGAGGTTGGAAGAGCAAGAAGGCAGTGTTCAGTCTGTCAGATATGGAAAATTCAGGTTTCGGATGAAAATTTCAGTGAAGGAACAGAAATTTCCCCCATGAGTAGGTTAACTCTTTGTTACTCAGTATTTGGAGAGGATTCAGTCTGTTTCATCTTGTGCTGGACTTTGGTAGAAATACACATACAGCTACTGTTTCTGCCTGACTTTTGAGCATAGGTTCTCAGAATGTCTGAGTAATCTTTTCAGGACATAAGAGCATCGCACATTAGATTAACTTAAAGGAAACAGTCAAGTATAGTACCATATGGAGAAAAAAAAAGAGTAAATTCATAATCAATGGGAGAAAAGACAGAAAGAACACTGGAAGTGAAATAACCTACTACTTTTGCTTTGCCTGAAGTCACTTGTAAAAGCTACCATTTATCAGCTGATCAGTAATAGCTGATTGCATGCTCTTTGCAAATACGATGGAATTCATTGGCTTAAGCTCTTTTCACATGTTTAAACTTCTGTTTTCAAGACTAGTCATGAAGGTAGCTGACACATGGCAACTCAGTAAGGTCTAATATCTAATTTTTGTGTCTGAAATGCAGGCTTCCTTCATCTTTCAAGGAGAATCTAGATCTCTGAGTATTTTTTTGAATGTGGGATATTGAACCACTGTGCACAGCACAGGCAGAACAATAAAAAAAAAATCAGAACTCCATTCTGTCTGTACAATTTAATGTGAGACATTATGCAGCTTACTAAAGGAAACAAAATGGTGCAATAAAAAAATGCATGGTGAGGAAGGACAAAAGTTCTGGTAATATACAGCAGCAGATGGAGACTTCTATCTAACGCAGACCTTTTATGAAAGCCCATTTCTCCATTAATTAAAGCAGTGGGCCAGTGAAAACAAATACGTCTCAATATAATTGTCTCTAAATAGACTTTCGATTTTGCCATATGAGGTCTCACCATATCTTTAAATGTAAGTGTTTCTATTCAGAAAAATCAGTTACAATTCCAGATTTTTTTTTGGTTAAAAATCAGAATAAAAACATTATTTGAAATAGAACCAACTGCCTTTGGATTCGCCCCCCTCCCTACTCTTCCAAGCTTTATGATTTAGTATCTGGCTAAGGAAAACTATATTTAATTAGGCTTATTAACCTTGCAGTGTGAACATGTCTTTTTTTTTTTTTTAAATAAGTCATCTGCTAGTCATCTGCACAGTCATGTGGCTTCAGGGATAAAAGTAATTAAAGCAGTTACACTATAGCTAATTAGCCAATATTCTGTAATCACTCTTCAAGTTTACTTTTTTCTCTGAAGACGTTTAAAAAATCACATTCAAAATCTTAACAGGAAATTTCTCTCCTCTCTTTGAAGAACAAGAATCCAAAAATACCAAGCATTTCCTCAGAAAACAATAAATAAACCCACTTCATTAGTATAATTACATAAATATCTAAGATACCTAACACATTCCTCATAAAACAGACTAACCTTTTCAGAAGCTTTGAAAAAAAAAAATGTGTAGATGGCATCTCTTCAGATGGCGAAACAGAAAGCTGAAGAATGCCTGAGGCGGTAGTTTCACAAGCATTTGAAGGCAGCACTGTCCCCAAAAGAAGCCCCCCCCCCCCCCCAACTGGTTATTTCCTCCTCTGTGCCAGAAAGAGCATGTGTGCTCCTGCTCAAACCACGAACACATGACAAAATGGGTAAGGGAAAGTGATGAAAGCTGTTATTTCTAGAGAAGTGAGGGAAAATGTGTCCCGAACATTGAGAAATGAAATGGAGAAATGAGGTATTCGGCTGGACACAGGCTGACCCCAGCTGGCCGTGCACAGCCAAGCAAAGCCACTGAAGCGAGAGAAAACACTTCAGGACAAGGTCTTGGTGTGGTTATCTTACCACACAAACTGCTCAGAGGTTTGGGGGTTATTCAGTTTCTTCGAGACAGAAGCTGTAGTTACTTCTCCCCAGTGACTCTGGCAGTAGACCCATTTTCAGATAGAGTCTCCTTGCATGAGAAGAGCTCAGTCTCCAAGTCATCAGCATCCAGATACTCAAAGCAGGACACCAAGGCACGAGCCCTGAACTAGAAATCAGCTCTACTGTCTCGTGACATTAGTGAAATCACACAACATTGACCATTGATCACCGTACCCGCTAAAGCACTTTGAAAACCCCTGACATGCCTTTCCTCAGAAAACGAGCTGCAAAGCACCAAGAGCTTGGTTTCCTGCAGGTCCAAGTCATCTGCTGTTCCCTCTCCTCTTCCCTGGCTCCAGAGACCTCTCCTTACCCCAATAACCCAGCTCTCCTGTTATGGTCCTTATGACCATAGAGTAAAACAGCACCTTGTTACTTGCACAAAGACCCTCAAAAAAGACAAACTGAAAAGTCACATAATTGCTGAGCAGTTCCTGTGCTTCCCTCAGCAGAAGGACTAATTTG
>NW_009724226.1:0-10683 GCF_000703405.1 Apaloderma vittatum | reverse complement strand
TATAAAAGTATATAAATATATATAAAAATAAATCAACTGTTGCTACAACATTATCTACTAGGAAGAAATCACTGATAACATCTCAATGCAACCAGAAAAGTAATTAGTGACAAAGATGTGTTATATTATCTAATCCTGTCAGTGTATAGGATACCTCCTATGAATTTTTCTTGATTTTTTCCAATTTACTTTTAAAAGATGTTGTAATGCAGCACAGCAGAGTTCACCACTGGTACCTCTACATGCTATCTTATATATATATACACACAAATAACTGTTAAAGAAAATATGCACGCCAAACAACTGGAAATAGCTGGAAGATCAATGAATGTTTTCAGAATAGGCCACAATTCAGAAAAAAAGAAAACGGTATCTTTTTTCTCTTCTTTCAATGATTTTTTTAATACCACCTTAAGCACTAGTAACCGCATCAGTTAGGGGTTTCAGATAAAACCCTACGTTCTTCAACATTACCTGTGTTTTCTAAATACCTGGATCTCATCTTCGCTAGTTGAAAGTAGAAAGTTGATAAGGAGATGCTTTCTGCAAAAAATGAGAAGGGCTGGCATTAGCACACTTTTAGTAGGGATGATTATTACAAGCAATTAGGCTACATAATTGCCCTAGAAGAGGAAATCATCTGCTGCTAAGAAACAAAGAAACCTTAGTTTCTAGTAGCAGCCCCTACCAGCTGATGTGCTGTTGCTCTGAAAGGCTTTATGTAAGTGCATTTGGTAACCTCAATTGCGGACTATATTCAGTTTTCATTTCAGTAAACAGTACCCTGTGGCAGATTAGAATATTACTGTGAAAGCTGTATCAGGTGGCTGTTTTTCTTCTACGCTTACCAGAAAAGGAAATTTCACCTCCAGCTTGTGGAAAGAACTGCAGCTTCTTAAGTTTTCCCCTAGTTTTCTGACACTCCCTGTAGCTTCAGGCAGTCATGGGGAACCTGATGGTGCTATGCTTACAGCAGGTCAGTGGTTGGCTCAGTGTAGATAAACAAGCTGGGCAATGGAGAGCTCTGTGAGGCTGGGGCAGGGGTAAGCCCTTTCCCCTGGGACAGGAGAGCAGGCGGCCTTGGTAGCTTGGCCACCTCGTGATCCTTGGGGCCGAAGTACCCCTGTGGCTACTGCACCTTTGGCACCTCAGAGAGTGACAGCTAGTGGCATGTTTGCAAACCTGTCCTGCTTTTACTTCAGTCCCTATCAAAAAGGTGCTGCAGAAATCTAAAGAAAGCAACCAAGCCTTATGGGCAAGACCCCAAAAAGCCTGGAGCAGCCCTGTGCTCCAGCTCAAGGAAGCTGCACAGATATGTGTGCAGCTGCAGGCTCTGCAGAGGCAGCAGTACAGGATGTGGGCCTAAGGGGGAGAAATGCAGGCTTGGTAGATGGGAAACCAGTTCTTGCAAAATGTCCTTAACCAGCCGAGGCTTGAGCGGTAACGTCAGCACTTCTGGGAGGAGAGTGTGTGCCAGCATCTTCTCCGCATGGTCCTCCTGGATCTGGCCTGCATGGGTTTATTATGATAATTAACACTGCAATTTGCTTTAAACAACACACCACAGTAAGATATTAGTAATTCAGGTGAAGGTACGGTGAGGTCAGTCAAATGTTTACCTTGTAAATGAAGCATCATATTAGCCTTCAGTTCCATGTGGATGATCATCTGTAAGTTACGTGATGCAGCAGGGCTGTTACAAGGTCCACGAGCTCTGGAGCCTGTTTTCCTCTGCATGTGTATCTTAATAGGTGATTGTGCATGCTGCCTAATGCTGTTTCTACAGCTGAAGCATTCAGAAATCCTTTCCTCAAAGAGGATTTTCTGGAGTCCATAATAAGTTACGTGCACACACAGCAGACTTGGCATCACTCAGGGCACTGAGCTGCTCTGATCTATCTCGTTATCAATTTTTACAGGTCTTGCAGGGCTTAGTTATTTCCAAGAGCTCTGGTCCTGTGATTAGCTGGCTCAGAAATTCCATGTGGGGCTCCATATAAGGGGTTCCCTGTTGTAATTGTAGGTATAGGACACGTCCTCCTGCCACCAAACTCCAGTGAACATTGCCACAGCTGATACCCTCCACTCAGCCATGTCCCTCCAGTTGTGCTTCCTCAAAATGTGATTTCTAACGCTTCCACACTCAGGTTAGCTAGAGCGTGATTTAGCTCCTCTAGCAAACCACGTACAAAGCAACAAGTTTTTCTTATTTGTTAGATATGTAACAATTTGGATGTCAAAAGCGTGCTATACATTGCTTCGAAGAGCGCTGCACGACTTTGCCTTTAGCTGCTTTGCAAGACAAGCTCATGCACAACTGACTCCCTTCTTGCTTGAATAGATACGGTGCAATCTCATCAGTCTTTGCACCTCAGATGCCAAGTCATAAGCCCCTGATACCAGTGAATTGACAATTATTGAGCTTAGCACTAGACAAATACTTCTTTGAAAATGCAGTCCAGATCCCATGGGAGAAATAGGGATAGAGGACGTACAGGAGTTGAGAAACCTTTTGCATAGTTTTCCAAGTGTTGCTGCTGTTTTTCCACTAAGTGACCTGCCCCATGGGAAGTGTGTAACATGGCCAGACATTCATAGTACAACATCAAGTTTCTCGGTTTATTTTTTTATTTAAAAAAGCAAGCTGGCAGAAAATGTCAAGGCAGGGAATTCCATTCTGCAGTGGTGTTCCAGTGGTAATTTATCTTCTGAAATAAGATGGAGCAGAGCACACAGAAACAGAATACAGTCTTATTTATACAGTGTCAGATTTGAATCATTCTGCGTCTCCTTACTGTGTATATATGCAGCAATGCTTAAGGGTGACACATTCTTCTGTATAACCACCACAAGCACATGTGTACTCTCTTTAGGCGAGTGCATTGTGCCTTTTCTGGAAATATGTCTGAATTCTTTTATGAGTAGAACTATCATGATTCATTGCTACAATTATTTAGCTGCCCCTTTTTTTTATTTTTTTAAACTTAGCCACCCAGCTCCTCTAGTGCTTCTCAGGACTTAGCTCTAAATTAGGAATTTTTTTGCATATTGCAGACATCTCAATGTAAAGAAAATCCTATGAAATTCAAAAGGTACCTTAGCATAGAAATAAAAACATTTCATCCTTCCCGTTTAAACAATATTTTCACATCTGTTAGAAGCCATGCAGGATTGCTATGTGCCTGAAAGCTGTTTTAAATATTATAAAAGCAAACAAAGAGCACTTAAAAATTAATGTAAATTAAAAGAGGAAAAAAAAAAAACCAACAAAAAAGTAGATTCTAGATTGGAAAATGCTTCTTTCCAGTGAGCCACACACTCTACCTTTGCTTTAAACGACTTGTTAGCCAGATGCTTAGAGAGACCTGGAACGATTTTTATCATCACATTTAACAGGCAGAGAGAATGTTTCTATTACCCACAGCCCTGAAGCAGAAAAAAGCACCTGTTTTTAAACGTGTGCAATTCAGTCCAACTCAGAGAGGGAGCAACTTATGCAAGGCTGAGCCTGGCGTCAGTGTGGGTGAGCAGTTCCCACCCTGGACAGGACAGGCTGTGCACAGCCCATCTATCGTCCCTCTGCAGCACTTCAGGAGGGGTCATGTCTGAATAACACAGTCATCTCGTACAAACCAACCAGTGCTTGTTGTTTCTTTCCTCTTCAGCAGTCTTTCTGAAGGACTTTATAGTTGTACAGAACCAGAGCAGTGTGTAAGACAGAGAACATCTGTATTAGTGAATGATACAACTGATACTTTTGAAAAAGTGAAGTGCTTTACCATCCTTCTATTTCTAACTGCATCCATCTAGCTTGCCCTTCATTCCTTACTTTCCATAAACATGCCTTCAGTGGCAAGAAACCACCTATAATGGCAATATGCATTTTTTGGATGTATTAACTCTTACACTCTTAGCCTGCAGTAAGAAGTTTGCTTTTAACATTGACAAACTTAAAGCACAAATATGTTGTAGAACAGCAATAGACATTGGCACTGCTGTAAGATTTCACAGTCCCCCATTCAGTAGCTGTAACCTCCTACTACTGAAGGTGAAATGGTTTCTAGCATTGTAACAGTTTAAACCAGTAGTTCAGATCATAATGTAATGGTTTTTTCTTGACGTACAGTCCTTATGTAATCTGGAAATCATTTGAAAGTATTGTGTACCATTGTACCTATGAAAAGGGTCTGGACACATAATGAATGGTAATTGAAGAGGACAGGTTCCATGCTGGGGGCAGCCCCTGCTTTGGCCAGCACAGGACTCACAAGGTGCTCCAGCTGCACTAACAGGGTGGCGTGGCAGTGAGGCAGGATCACCACACACAGCCAATGGAGCCACCTGCTCCTCAGGCACAAACATAATGGGCCAGGTAAAGCTGTCCTGACGCTGCCAGTTGGGCAGTGCTGGTCTATTACCAAAAAAAAAAATCTTTGGCAACCACTTCTAGAAAGAGTCTCATTCATCATTCTTGCCTCAGATATAATTAAGTTCAGCAAGCTGCCGCCAAGGCAGATTTTTAACCCTGTTAATTCAAGAGCATGCAATTGTTTAAAACAAATTAGTATGTATATTACACTAAAATATCTTCTTTTGTGAAAAGTAGGCCAACGTATTTCTCCTTTTTATTGCCAAGACTGGCCTATTTATTCTTATCAGCAAGCAATTGTGCTGTATGTACCTCAAGTGTGGTCTCATGAACTGAACGCCCAGTCGCAGCTGGAGAGTGTTAGCTGGTCCCTTAGTGTGTGTCTTCTGGCTTGGTTTCTTCCAAGAAAAACCCTGTTTGCACGACTCAGCTCTGTTCTGCAATGTGAACCAAAGCAGATTAGCAGGTGAAGATCTACAGATTCATTTTGGCCACTCCACTGATCCAAATTAAAACACTCATTTAGATGTGCCCTGTGGCACGTAGTCTTAAGCAGCAAAGACTGAAGTCTGGTGTGTAAATTTATGGCTATACAGCTGGACAGGCTGATTGGTTGGAGAGTTTTGATTCTGAGCTCCCAGCTGAGTATACAGATATCTGAAAAGTACATAGTATGCTATCTAATTCAGGTGCCTTGTTTCTGGAATACAAGTTTGAAATTCTGGGCCTTATTTACTCAGTTAGGGATTTAAATAAAAGCTACCAAGCACCATTGTTTACTGCTGGCTTCTGTAGGAAGTGAAAGCTAGGCAGGTATATCTCAGATATCCCAAAACAAGTAGTTAGAAGCAAACCTTAGATTCACTGCTCTGAGAATTCTCAACTTTATGATGTGGTGGGGCAGTAAAGTTGCTTCTGATATTGATCTTAAGTATTCTTTGTTACAGCTTTGTTACCACTTTCTGTGAAGGATTACAGCACGTGGGACTTTCTACAGGGAGTTATAACAGGTCTTCTCAAAAAAAAAAAAGGATGGCCTTTTTCTCATCAGCTGCAGCACGCAGGAAATATTAAATCAGTCAGTAAGCTTCCTGTGATATCTCTACAGCTATCTCCCACACACAGGAAAAAAAACCCAAATAATAAAAAAATAAAACCAGTTCCATAAACTATTTTTGAATCTGCAGTGTGTACTCTTACTAACTCTTCGAAGTCATGATTTCAGATTAAAGTCACCTCTACAGTGAGGATTAGACATGTAGAAGAAAATTATGTTGTACTCTTCACATGCATAAAAATCAGCCTTAACAAACATGGCAAAATTATCATATGCCAGTGCAGTCAGAGATCAGAGGAAATTTTGCAACCACTACAACTGGGATCTGATTGAAAGATTGATCTGATTTAAAGATACCAATGCATTCAAATTAGTACCTTACATTCCAATATTCTGAATGCTGTATACAAGGATATCTTACTGCACAGCAACGAAGAATAATAGTATTCATTCATTCAGTATGAAATAATTAGAAAGTATTAACTCAGCTTTTCCAATAATCTATCCTTGCATGTTCAGACTTCACAAAATGAGCAAATCATACCTGCCATGATGAAATGGATAAGGAATGAGCAGAAATTAGAAGCAGTTTTTATAAAAACCTGTAGAAAGAATGGCTCTGATGAGGCACACGTGCTGTCTGTACAGCTCCATCTGTGCATCACTCAGTTTCTGCGAAGGCTCCTTTACAATGAATGAAGTCCTGTGGAAGTATAGTCATGAGTACAGCTGTCCTCAATGTGTGTCCCTACAAGGAATACCATACTCATACATCCTTCTCCACACATCTCTCTTGCTCACACTTGTGATGATGTTTGCTTCCACTAGCAATAAGCTGTCTGTACGCTTGCCACAGTTTAACGAGGGTACACACTACTCCTTCCTCCTGATGACAGGGGACCTGAGAGCTAGAGTTAGTAGATTTGTTGGTATGAGCCAGCTCTCTCTCAAGTGTCAGACAGTGGTGCTATGGCATGTTTCTGCCACTAGCATTTTTGCAAAGACTGTCTCCCTGTAGAATACACACTAATTCAGACAGCCTCCTACCTAGATCTAAAATTCCACCAGTGTGCAGAACTCTAAGGCTGAAAAAACAGCATGTCAATGGACCTTCCCTGAGCATCTGCTGCTGCAAACATTGTTTGAGCCGATCGTCTAGAATATGCACAAGTTTTATGCAAACACTACTTTGTGCAGCAGTTTGCCTGCCTTTTTCTAATATTATCTTTCCTTTTGTATCTCCTACTTAATACAAAGAGAAAGCATTGTTTACAACAACTCTATCCGGTGTGCCAGTGTGCATATATATCCTGGTAAGACAATAAGGCAGATAAGTCAATATAGTGTATATTAAAAGAATCAGGCATCCAAAGAGAAGATCACCATCTATAACCACAAGAGAGAGAAAGGTAAAGCGATGCACAGAAGTGTAACAAGAAGAGAACAGCATTAAGAGAAGGAAACAGTATACAAGGGGAAATTCCTGTCAGTCAGCGCTGCTAGAAGGTGAAATAGATACTCATACTTCAAAAAGTTTTAAATGGAACTTTATACTACATCTCATAAAAAATATACTTAAAAGTATAGACAGCGCAACACAAATGTCTGTGATCATAATATTTAATACACAGTGTGGTTTTTTTACCCAGTGGCACACAAGTGAAGGGCTTGGTGGGAAATAGACCTTCAGAAGCAGAGCTAGAAGCACCACCTCTCTGTGACTCCACTCTGTCCTGCACCTCCTGCTGCATCACTGGCCAGTGTCCTGGAGAACTACCTTTATTATTAAGATCTATTAACCTCAGTCTCCTCCCTAAAGCCCCCTGGTGTGGCCCACTATGGCACAAAGCAGACCCGCCTGTGGAGACCAGGCAGCACAGCTGGGATGTAGGCAGAGCTCCCAGCAGTCCTTGCCAGCCCTGCAAACTCGTAGTGTCCCTGTTCTGGCCACTTCTCTCCCCTGGGAATGCAAGGTACACAGGGCACACAGCACAAGAGATGTTGTCAGCTACCTCACAAAACACTCTGGACACCTGGTGAGCCAACTAACATCTCCTGACCAGCTGTCCCCACCACAGTCAGTAACACCCAAGTCTCGTGTCTATCTTTAAAAACAGTAATAGTTGCTCCCTGCACAGTTAAATATCTGAGCACCTATCAGTAGATACCAGCTGCTGAATTTTTGCTACATTAAGTAGTGTCGATCATTACATATATTTGCAGCAGGACATAACTTGCAAGTTACAGCTGCCTTTGGTTACAATGCCATATTAATAACCTTTGCAGGCTAACTCAGTTTAATACTATTCACGTTTCAGTCTATCTGCATAGAGCCAGAAGGGATTTCAGAAGAATTGTATGGGTCACTAAAATAAGAAATTGAGTACCTCTCATGGGGCACAGCTTACAGCTTCATGAGACTACTGGGGAGGTAAAGGTCCACCTCCTGTCTTCCAAGGGGCTAGAGGCAACAACCCTGGTGTTGCCTCCTTAATTTTTTTGCTGCAAAATATGTTTCTTGCATAAAAGCTGGAAATCTAAGACTCCTAACACATACAACCACCTATGCCTACTGCCTCAGCCAACAAATCCATCACTTCTCTGCTATGCCTTCAACCGCATATGTAATTGTATACGTGTCTGAGAACATTCTTTGATTTTCTCAGGCTTTTGCTTAAGCCACTCAAGGGTGTAAAGTACTGCTTACACTTTACATAAAAGTTGATTTCAGGACAGTTCACTTTAATCTGTTCTTGGCTCTGAGTACTGATTAAGCCCCAAGCAAAGAACATAAATGTTTCTCAGCTGTAAGATCATTGAAAAATGAAGAAACCTGCATTTGCTAAGGGAAAAATACAAAAATGTGTAACAAAGCACCCAGACTTGATATTTTCCATGTATCAAGGCAATTGCCTTAAAGGCAGTTTCTGTTATCACAGCTGCCAAAGCTGTTGATTTTTTAGCTCCTCCTTGTGACTTTTCTCAAAGTCCTAGATCAGACACCAGTTGATGACTGCAGGTTAAGTAGAAAAACAGGCTGCACAGAAACTCCTGTACCTTAAAGTGCAAGAAGGGAGTACTTGCAGAGGTCTGAGGCTGCTACAGTTTTTGCTTCAGTCTAAACTCTGGTTGCCATCCCACAGCCTCTTGCAATGCAGTAACAAAGGCCTAGATGCCTCCTGTACAAGGGAGCATATTCCAGGAATGCTAGAGCTGAATTTGAACTTCCCTTATCGGGAACAATGAAGCCAAGAGCAAGCAGCTTCCCAGAAACCACAAGTGTTCGAGATACCTCATGTAGGAATGACCGCTTTTCAGCAAGTGCTACTGTCAATCACTGCAAGCCAGCGTGGAGGAAATGTAATTGTGATAACTGAGTATTTTTAGTGTCAGTAGAGGAAATGAGTAGTTTAGCTTTCTTGCTCTCCAGAGAAGGAGTTGTTACTGTGCCATTTATAATGTCAAGTCCTTGAGTGTACATATAGATTGTGCATGGAAAAGGGGTGGTATTTTCCCTTTAACGTAAGGCCAAACCAGCCCACTCGTATTAACTTTCCATGACAGGATCTCTGAAAAAGGCCACACCATCCTTAAATTGTTTTGGACTTAATTTGGTGTTGTCATGCAATTAGGTTTTGAAAAATTGGCTTCTGGAGTGACAGCTTCTATTGTTACAGCATATGGCAATCAGAGAGCAGCTTGTGGCAGATGTGTTGTTTATTCACTATTAGCTAGTGGCAGATGTGATGTTTATTCACTATTAGCTAGTTTTAGATTTAACGATGTCATCCTAAAATCAAAGCAAATGTTAGATGTATTTGACATCTAAGGAGTTTTGCAGCCCCCTCATCATGTTTAAGCTACTTCTGTCACATAGGAACACCATAGCTCTGAATGAGTGTTACTAAGTCATATTTAAGAACTAATGATGCAATTTACTGGAGGACTATATTCCAAAAAACCATGTTTCTAACATGCTTTTTGTTCCTTCAGTAGACTACAAAGACCACCTATTACAATAAGTGAGCTCATTAAGCATGCAGCTCCTTAGTCTTGCAAGCTGTTGCGATAAGCAGCTGTTGCAAGAGGGTGAAAGGTTGAATTATCAACTTGGACAGCACAGCTCTTCATTCAGCTGGCCCAGGAGAAAAAGTATTTGAGCAATAGCTCCATTACTGTGGAGCATACCTTTGACTACAGCACACAAGCAAAACATCAGTGGTATTTCAGCGATATGCTTCCCCACCCAGCAAGTAAGACACTCCCAGAAATTAATTTTAAAAAAATTTATTATGAAAGCTTCAATAGCAGCAAATATTTCAATAAAAAAATATTGCATTATTAAACCAGTTCTGCAGAATGACCCAAGAGGCCTGTTGAATTCTGTCCACTTTGGAGTCTCTGTATTTGTCTTAGTAATCAGTTCTTGGTAGTGCATCAAATACTGAAGCTTTCTTCTCTGTGTTTTGTAGACAGCACCAACAGTTCCTAGTTACAGTACTCTGACCAGTCCTTCCGGGAAGTTTTGGCCCACTTCCCTCAACTTTCTCTCTGCCTTCTGAAACAGCTCCACCTGATAGGAAACTTGCAATACTTCTTTCAGTTCCATGGTATGTCAACCTCCCCACGGCTGCAGTCTACCGAGGCTCACTGTTAAGCCGAGCTGTTCTCCTCTTCCTCTTCTGTTAGAGACCACTGCATGCCAGTCTGAGTGACTTTAATCCAGTCTCTTGACCAGGCTAATCCATGGAATCAGCAGCTTGTTGCACACTTCGGTGAACCTACACCACGTTGAGAATGCAACAAAGGTTTCAGCTTCCCCAAATTACTACATCACCATCACTCAGGCAGGGTGATAGTCGGCACCCAGTCATTGATGTTTCGGCTCTCTTCACAAAACGAGTTCAGCTTTTCTAAAGCTGGGTCCTTCCAGCCATCCTCATTTGGGTTCTGTCAAAGAGAACAAAAGTAGCACACCATGAGCACTGCCTGCCAGCTGAGGTCATGACAATATTTACAGATGCATTAGCTCGGGAAGCAAGGCATTTGCAGACAGTTTCTGTCCTGTCACAGACGACGCAGGAAGCAGCGACATCACCCTTGCGGACGGCCGAGGAAATCCACAGTTACAAGACACGCAGCCTACTTCTACTACAGTGTAGTACAGTGTGTGGCAAGCCCCCTTTTCTTTGCCCAGAAGAGGACAGGGCTGCCGGCGGGAGCAGGGGCCGCCCCCGCAAGGCTCCCCCCGTGCCGT
>NW_009724225.1:14447-16343 GCF_000703405.1 Apaloderma vittatum | reverse complement strand
ATATATAATTAAATATATAATTAAAATAATTGAGCTCAAGGCTGACCTTCAATCTGTGATATTCTGGTGAGCTTTAAATCAAATAGACTCACTTTGAGCTTCTTTGGGTGTGAAACATGATAAATGTGCCTTTGAACTTGTAGCCTACATTCATTTTTGTTGCCATTTGTTTGATTTCTTCCTAATGCACGTTTTTTGAATGGTCTTGGTCTATAGATCTTGGCTCATGGAAACATTTTTGGGACGCTACATAATGTTTATGGAAAACTAAGAAAAAAGCACTAAGAAGGAGGGATATAGTTAATTGTGCTTACTGTTCCAGACCATAGTGATACTTGCGTGGTAGCTGCAGAGTTTCAGAGGCATTAATGAAACAGTCTTTGTCATTCTTGGGGTAAAGGAGACTGTTGCTGTCCTTGGCTTTAGAGAAAGGGAAGGATAGTCTCCTCGGACATAATCTCTGATGTATTTATGGCTTTTAGGTAATTTACAGAGGTTCTGAACATCTATAATTCCTAATTAAATCTTTGTGTTGTCCCCAGACAATCCTGCCTCCCGTTGTAGCTTCTTCCAGGGTCTTTCAGTTATAAGACTATCTGGCAGGGGAGAAAGCAGAGGGAGTTTTATCTACCATGTCATCCAGACTTGTAGCAGCTACGTGGGAGGACAGCATCTACCTGCAAGGTATCAGAACTGAGATTGAACCCTAATATCCAGAAGTTAAGCAGGCCTCTCATCTCCCCTTTATCATAATCATAATAACTTTTTTCAGCTAATGCAGGGTAGAAGGAGAGATAGGCTGGACTATGGTGAATTCCCCCAAAAGTCAACATATCTCAAATCAGAGACAATACTATCAAAACAAGGATCAGCTTTATCTGCAATGCAGGTATTCACTGGGAAAGAGGGAGTGAAATATGAATCAAATTCTACTCAGAGTTTTCAAATCAAAGAACTACTGAGTTGCAAGTGAGTTTTTTCAAAGGATTGCAAGAATATCTACTAGAGTACCAAGGGACTTCTGTCTCATGGTGAATTATAAGCAGAAGACAGGTGCAGGCATTGATTTGACTAAAACATTCAGTTCAAGACAGAGTGGAACTTTTTGCTGTTTGATTAAAATTCCTTGTGCTAAACCACAAGCAGTTCCTCTCTTTCGCTTTGTCCCAAAGGGCTTGCTCTAGCAGAGGACACTGAGCAAGTGAGCACATTATCAGTCTATTTGTTCAATATATTTGTTCAACTCCTTCTGCTAGCTGTGCATGAATAGGAGGGGTTGAGTCAAAGCTGAACAAAGAACTATGGTGCTGTTGGAACTTGGCCTGCAATCACATCTGTGTAATGCCACCTTAACTCCAGTATTATTATGTTGCTGTAGGTTGGAGTAAGTGGTGTTCCTGTGCTTAGGCAAGTTGTAGGTCTTGTGTTATGTGCTGCAAAGAGCATAAAATACCTTTTCTCATTTCACAATTGTTGTTTGTTGTTTTAAGGCTGAATTTGTTTTCAGTATTGTTCTCAGTGCTATAGATGGTGCTTCCAGTACCACCTCAAAGCCCCAGCTTGTAATATTTTGTGGGTATGAAGTGAGTGAGAGTGTGTGTCTATGTAGAGTTGACATCTAATGCTGCTAAATTTTATGACATGAGTAAGCTATTAAGAAATTGGCTTCTGATTCTTCAGACTCTACTGCTATGAGTCACCTCACTGAGATTGGTAGGATCAGAGTTTGCATATGCGCCAGGGGTACTTTTCCGGTGGTCTTCTCTTTACAGAAGCTAGTCGTGGTGACACAGATGTGCCAAACTGGTCACTGACTTTTCCATTTGAAGTATGGAACTGTGATTTTTGGAAAGCTGGAGACTAAGGAAATATGTACCTTTCACATTACAGCTGAAA
>NW_009724225.1:0-14411 GCF_000703405.1 Apaloderma vittatum | reverse complement strand
CATTAGCAGTATTTTGTTGTACCACAGTATATTATATATATATATAATATTATAGTAACGTTTGCACACAAGAAAGTGTTGCAATTGTACTATGAGCTGGGGAGACCACGGTGATTCTGCTGCAAGTTTCTCACTTCACACTGTTCTCTGCCATAACACAATGTACACACCAGCAGATGGCTTGGCACAGAGGAGGGAAAAGTTCTGTCCTGAGGTGAGGGAAGGGAACTTGCCCCACCCTGATAATATTGTTTGATCTTCAAAAGAGCCTCTGTTTGAGACTTCTTAAAGTTTTTTGGTAAATTGAGATGCTGCACAGGGCAATTAGAATCCAGACCTAAAGGTAGAAATGTTTATTTCTTATTTTTAGTACCTTGGATTTTATGAGTACATCTCACTCACTGAAGTAGATTAGTAAGTAAAATTAAAGACAGGGAAATGTAGGCATAAAAATAAAACACTTTCTCATAAGCAGACAATACACTTGTATTAGAGCCAGGTGAGAAGCAAGGAGATTGTAACCTGAAAGCTAAATGTCTCTTGGAGAAGTTCCCCTTGACCATAGTTAGGTCTCAGATTAGGGATCACAGAACACTCTGAGAAGAAAGAAGCTTTTTTTCTTCACTTGAAATGAATGTGTCTGTTTTGCATCCAGAGGAAGTGTGATATTTCCAGCTTAATAATTCTTCGACGTATGTAACAGTGAAGGCATCTTAATTCTTAAATTCTTTGAAATGTGTTTGGTTTGGTAGATATACTACATGTGCTGTGCAAACCTCAACAGAGCTCTTCAGAATATCTTATACAGGGAAACTTTTGTTGAGAATCTCTGTGAATGTAATAGATGAGCATTACTGCTCTGTGAAGTAGATGCTGATTTCTCAGGCACTCAGAGTCATGAAGTCTTGGTTTTGTTTCTTAATCCTTGTCAGGGTTAGGGACAAAGTCTAACAATGATTTTTGAACCCTGCGGTGTATGAGCAGTCCAGCCAAACTTCAATTACTAGTAGGCAGAGACCTCTGCTGGAAATTGTTCAGTACTTCAGGGAAATACAGATTTCTACCGAGAGTTAGAACAAAGCTTGGAAAACCCTCCTGGTGCGAAAGGTCAGAGGCCTGGGAAGGACTATATTAATGGCAGCATAGATATTCTTTATGTGTCTCTTCTTTCTGTCATTCCTGTGAGAGCTGAATGGCTCTTTGTAAAGAAAATAAATGATCTCATTTGGATCTGCACACAAGTACAATGGCAACACTTTCAGACTGCCTCTGGGAGAAAGCAGTCCATTGGATCCAGGAATGTCTTGGCAGACAGCTGTATGTCCACATCGGCAACACCGTGCAGGAGATGCACCCCTGCTAATTCAGGGGACCCCAGGGAGAAGAGAAAGCCCAGCTGGTCAAATCCTTCTGGCAAGTACACTGTGGTAGCAGCACCAGCATATGCTGAGTAACTTCAGAGAGAGCCATTAACTCCATCGACAAATGATCATCAAATACTGAAGTCGTGATCCCAGTGCTAGGCTGTCATGCAGAAACTTCCCCATTGGTATTTTCTTTTACTGAGAGCTGCAGGGCTTTTGGACACGATGGGACAGCAGCACGCTGCCAGTTTCTTATCTCAGGGCAGGTTGTATAAAGCTAAAGCACAACTTGACTCAATAGTTTTTCCCAGTAGGCTGCAAAATTTGGTAGCTGTCAGAAGCATTGGCTTCCCATTTCTGAAAAGGAAACCAGTTTTGCTCTGGGACAGCACCAGAAACAGGAAACTGCCAAAGCTCCTGAGATTCAATGAATGTCCACTAGGCAGAATTCTGAAAAGTCCCAACTTTGTCCCCTGACAATAGATTTAAGCTGAAAAATAAAAGAACATTTCTCATAGAAATGGCAACTCATAAGCTATTTTCTCCCCAAACCCAGGAAAAGTCACAATAAAATGCCTAGGAGCATCTGGATTCTTTGCCCAGTCAGTCCATTGGTCTAGCAGAGTACAGAGTTACAAACAGTACAATCAGTGTAATTTGGAGTAAATTATGCTATAAAATGGCCCTCATGCGAAGTTTATTAGTTAATGGAAAGATTCCTACTGACTTCAAGTTTTTGATTGTGCTCCAACAGAGTCTCCACCAGCTACATAATGTGCATATATAATAGATCACATTTTAACAGTTTCCCTAGTCATTTACAACCATAGCTTTCTCTGCTTTAAGCCAGGCAGAGTGTAGCTGGTGGCCATGTGTACCAGGAATGGTAGTAAAGCTTTCAGTGTGAGTGACAGTCTGACAGACTTCTTGGAGGGGGTGAGATATTAACTTTTAAACTAAAGCTTCCCTGTGGAGTTCCCATTTTTCTTAGAAAAAAATGCCAAAGCTTTCTTGGTTTATCTTCAGACCAAAGCCCAGTTTAGAAATCCTAACTTTGTAGTATTTTGTGGTTCTCTTTGCTAATGTTTCTTTCAGTTCATTTTCATACAAATACATTCCTGTTTCTACTGACCCAGATAGCCAATACTGAATACTTGTGGACTAGTTCAGTTCACATACATCTCTTTATTTGAAAGAATATTCAGTCACAGATTTTCTGATTAAAGAAGAAATGGGATCATCTTGGTCTGAAGTTCTTTAATCCAGCACCCCACCCCAAGGCCCAGCCTCTGTATGTAACTGCTTGTTCAAAGTTCCTTCTCAGTGAGTTTTCATGTTCTGCCTCTTCTTATTTGGCCCTGTCTCTTTTCCTTTGACAAAACATTTCTCACACCAGTCCTAGCTGGACGTTAGTAATTCCTGGGCTGCTTGGCTTTTGACTTTTAGAAGCAGCCCTGTGTCTTACAACCTTTATCTTACACAAAGAGCCCGTTGACCTACCCATTTCAGTGATGTTTAAGAGGTAGAGGATCCTCTGATACCTCCTTCCTAAAACGCTGCTTGACTGTTCTTTGATCTATGCTAACAATATAATTTTATGTGGTAAATAGAATGTTGCCTTGGAATGTTTACAATGCACAGAATATATTGCCTTAAATACAGTTACATTCATACAGATTAACTTCCCTGACATGCCAGAACAAAACAGTCATATTTTATATTATTTACTACTGATGATGAATAAAATTCATATTGTGATAACCCTTACTATGATATTGGGCCTGCACGTTGTTCATTTCTCCATATGTAGGCAGTTTTCATAACCTGTCTGTATGTGGTTTTTGGGACAAACATTTGTCACAGATATAGGCTACACTGGATTAGGTGGTAGACATGTGCAGAGCAAAGAGAAAGTTGATTTTTCTATACCTCCACCATAACATTTCCAAACACTATGCCTGAACTTAGTTTTGCATTGCTTATCCCTGTGAGCATGCCGGTCTGCACGGACATCTGAGGTTACTTAAGCACTCTGGTGGCCATTTTAGTGTCAAAGGAGAAAAATTAATACAAATAAAGCATTCTGAGTGTTTTGTGTCCGTGTCATCCTGAAAAATATTCTAAAAGGTCTGGTTATCCAAACTGAAAATAATTTGAACAGTTTTTGATAGAATTTGGCAGCTCAAGCAATGTTCATAAAGAAGAACATTGCCAGCTTAGCACAAAGCTGCAAGTTGACTCCGTTATTTCACAGAGGATCAAACACTAGGCAAAAGTTTACGTACATTGTTGTGCTCACCTCTGATGAAATAACTGAGATTGCAGCTGGAAGAAATATGCAGCCCATCAAAACCTTTAAAATGCCTGTTGTTTTCATTAGTATTTTTACCTGTTATGCCAATTATTAGCATTGGAAGGAAAGCAAAAGTCACAGTATATCTATTTCTGAAAGCAAGCTAATTTTAGAGAAAGCCAACGTTATCTTCCTTTTAAACTGCAAGTAAGATGATTAAAAATACAACAGAAAGCAAAAGTGTTTAGAAAGTCTGCCTCAGAGGCCACTTTAAATGCATTTGTATGTTATAGATGATCACAGAAGTGAGTATGAAAATATGCATAGATGAAATTTGAAATTGTAGAGGTTTTGGCAAGCAAGTGAGAAGCCCTTTTCTCATAGTGTTATCTGGTTTTACTTTTACACTAAAACAGCCCTGCGGTATCCTTTTAAATAGTGCAGAAGCCCCCAGCTGGGCCTCCCTGACGTCTAGTGCAAAACCTACCAAAATGTAGAAAAAAGCTTTCCCTCTAAATAGCAAGAACCATGTGTCAAGGGTGCATGTGTGCATGTTGTAATATAGAACCTAGTTGTGTGACTTGTGTAGAGTTTACAGATTAGAAGCGAAACCAGTTTTGTCACCATATTGACACCTTCTAGATGAAGAATTCAGACCAACCAGAAAGAAAAAGCCCAGTGTTGGGCTTCCATTAGCATTCAAGATGGAATAAATTAACATTTTAAAAGCAAAGCCATGTCCAGCAGATTTGTTAGCCAAGAAAGGGAAGGCTCCACAGAATCCAGTAGAGATTCAGCTGGTGACATCGCAGAGACGTATTTTGACATACGGTGACACAATGTCAAGAGGTAACATCTTCAGTCTTTCCAAGTAAAAATCTTTACCTTGCCTCTGTAGGTTTTTTCCATATGGAGATGTCTCTACTTCAACATTCATTCTACTCAGAGATTTATTTTTGCAGTTTTTTGTAGGACAGGTGAGTGATTCAGTCAGTATATGGGTAGACAATAACAATAAAGCTCCAGGCCTAAGGAGCATCACAACATAACCCAGATTCTCATCAATTGCAGTAATAATAACTGTACATGTCCTGACTTGGCCTCCGCTCATTACTGTAGCAGCATCTCCGAATGCTACTGCCCATTCAGGGGAAGACATGGTGGGGCAGCAGCCTTCGACATGTCTGGCAGTGAACTACATGCCATGAGTCTGGAGCCAAGCAATGAGGTGCTCAAAGCCCTATTTTTTAAGTGTTTGAAGCCCAAGCTTCAAATAAAGGAGCTTGCAGAGAAACTTCACTAAGAAAAATGAGAGAAATGGAACATTTGTCATTAATCCAAACCAGAGTGGTTACTGACAGAAGAAGGTCGCTGAGAGGATCAAAGCTGTTGCCAAAAAAGAAGCGGTAGTTAAAAAAGAGGGTGCAGCAGTATCCTTGTTCCTACAGATACTTTCCTCTCTGCAAAATGCTGAGAGAGACTGCACATAAACATTTTTATTATTGTGTCACATGATGGTGCTGCATTGACGGTGATAGGTTTCCTGGCAAATGTTTGTGTAGAAAGGCAAACATATGGCAGAGTGATCTACTAGGAGACGGCTATTTGGACCTCCACCCAGCCCTTCAGGGATTCTCAGGATCAGTAAGAACCAGTAGGTTCGTTATAGTGTGTGTGGCTGTATGTGTGTGTGAGAGAGAGAACGAGTTCATATGCAATGAAATAAAGGAATGTGTATATAACATTCCTCATGTCTGAAGGTTTGTGTGTGTATACTTCACTCAATATAATTTTATGTGATATATGTATACAATTTAAGTATTAAGTATATATTTAATGTTCTGCTTTTTCATTAGTTGTAAGTGTGCAGAACTACATAGTATTTGAAAGACTGAAATTCTATCTGGAGAATTCAAATACAGAATTCTGCTGGTCATGCAAGTTGCTGGTCAGAATTAATGGGGGCTTTACGCTCAGCAGGGTCGCCTGCGTGTGCTTTCTTTCCTTGCTTTGCACAGCAGAGGTCTGAGTACACCAGGTACACCCTGGCCAAACCATTCCTTGTATTGGTGTCAGCAAAGTTGCACCAAGAGCATTTGGCCTGTTGACCTTTGGTACAACTACAATTATTGTAAACTACATATTTGCTAAGAAAGTAATTCCTCACTTTAATTTGCATACCTGTTGTCACTTTATTAATTTTGGGAAACGAACACAAAATGGAACTGTCTTTTGCCAGTTCTTTAAAGTTCCATTGCTGAAACAAACAAAAAAATTGCACAAAGTCTATGTAATGGCCAGTACTAGATGTAAAACAAGTTCTGGTTTTCAGTTATAGAATAGCCTGCTGTTACTGGTTTATATCACTGTCCTGAATCTTTGTTAACAATGTAAATTTTATGTTATGTGCATGTTATTGATGCCCAGGAAAATGGTTTATATTAGTTTGAATCCTTCTGCATTGGATGCCGAAGTCTACATGCTATGAGTTCCCTGTGCTAGCATTGCAACATAAAAACTGCCCTGGACGGCTGGTAGTGAGCAGAGGAGGACACTGCCTGGGAAATCAAGCTGCAGCTCATTTCAGTTTCATGCCATTGCTATCCGAAACTTGTCCTTCACAAGGAAAAAGCACACATGGAAAAGCAAATCTTTTACTGTTGGTGAGGTCCAAAATGACTCATTGATCCAGAGCTAGACCTCAGTTTAAGCTCTGCTTAAGGCTTGCAGCGCAGTACAATTTAACTAAAGGTCTGTGGTGCCTAACCAGATGTACCATTTCTTGCATTTCTACTGTTTCTCTGCTAGCCATGTTCCAGAAATTCACAGTTGATCACTGAATGACAAAAAAGGAGCTGTGAGTGTTCAGACTATTTCTCCTCTTTGGGCACCATGGGCCACGTGGCAACAAAGACTGACTTCTGGATTCATAGGGCCAGCATCTGCCCAAGATGGCAAGTTGTTGCACTCCTTGAGGTTGCAGAGGGAAGATGCAATACAAGCAATACAGGCATGGACAGAAGATTTGGGTGTCACTTTCAGTCCCAAAGTCCCTGCTCATCTCTAGACAGGCAATATGCCCTTTGAAAGTTTCAGTGGGAGGTTTGCCTGAGTAAGAAAGGAGCATCGTGTCCAGTGGGAGTAACAGTCTATAAATACCTGTCCATTACAAGACTATCATTGCCAATTCTGTTTGGCTTCTTCATCTCATAATATTCTCTTTGACTTAATACTAACCAGCCTAAATATTTTATGCTTGTCTTCCAGCAACATACTAAGCCCCTTGCTGCTACTCAGTGAAGCTAGGTATCGGTTTTTTGTTTATTCTGAAACATTGTACTTCTCTGAACTACAGTGGGAAAGCTTGACCTAGTAATTATGTTCAATAAGATAGTATCCACTTAAATTTAAGTTACAGCTAAAATAGAAAATAAACAAGTGTCCAAAACCAAGTAATTTCCTTACCAAGTCACTATGTTCTAACTAAATAGTGATGTTATCAGTTCTCTAGAAAGGTGTACATTTCCTGGCTTACAATAGTTTCTCTGCAAATCTGTTAGGATGTGTGTTGTTTTGTAATATTGTCTCTGCATTTTGCTGAGATTTTACATTTTGGCAACTTGGTTTCTAAGTGATATAAATCCAGGAGCAACTTTGCTATATCCAAAGTAGATAAAGTGGTATAAACAGTAGCAGAAGCAGTCTTTTTGACTTCTAAGAGACCTAGTGCATACTGGCTGTTTGCTACCAAGTGCGGCAGCACTGATTTATTATTATTCTATTTATTATTTATAAACATATACATTTCCAAACTCAGAAGAAGAAAAACATGTCTTCTTTGAAGAGGGCAGTGTTGAGGAAAACAGTCAGACTATAGGGAAAGGCATACATTATACAACAAAGGGATCATTGAAACACTGGGCAAGGTAATGTTAATTACAAGTTATAATCTTAATTGTTATTAAGCACGCTGACTTCCTTTCCTCCTCCACATCCTACTCATGACCTTTTCTTCTCATCCTATAATACTACTTTAATTCCAGGCTCTTTATACTCCTGCATGAACTCTCTCTCATTAGAGATGTGGTAGACCTAATCAGCTGTCCTGAGTGCCTGGGAGGGATGGAGTTTTGGGGAAGGAATTCAAAAGACATGAGGTTGTGATTCTTGAGAAGCAGGATATGAAGGACATGTCACAAGCAGGGAGTAGAGACTGGAGATCTCTGAGAGACAAAAAGGTGAGCAGGATATTGGGTTTGGCATGGTTAATGGGGAAACAATCAACATGTGGCTGCCACATGACAAGATGTAAGTAGGAAGGGGCAGTCTTGCAGGCCATCACAAGAAACATGATCTGGAAGTAGTGGGTATGTGGAATGTGTGAAGAAATGTGCTTTTAAGAAGTTCTCACAAGAGCCAGCTGGAACTGGTTCTTGCATTGCACAGGGTGGTGTGCTGGTATTTCAGAGTACACCAGAAGGCTTAAGTGATAGCATTTCAGACCAAGTGTGATGGTGCTGGATTCAGCAGCTTCAGTCCCGCCCTACCAGCTTCCCTTCACTTCCGCGAGAGGAAAAGAGCAGCTGCCCAGAGAGCCGGGTCTGTCTTTATTGGGAACGAGGGAGGGGAAGAAAATAATGTGCCTCATTGATGAGTTACTTCCCCTGCAACCCATGAGGTGCAGTACCATCCCTATCTGCTTCCCCAAGCACTTCTTCATGTCCATTTTCATCCTGACACCCATCACAGTCCTCAGGGAATGAGCAAGTGGCTGTGTGGAACTTGGGTACCTGCTGAGGTTATCCCCAGCAATGCAGCAGCAGAATGCTCAGTCTGGTGAAACCAATGTGTAAAACACAGGTATAGCAGGAAGAGGCCATTTCCAAGTGACTCTAGAGCAAAGCAAAATTATTATAAAGAACTTCCATATCCTCAAAGGCACTGCTTCACATGGACTGGAGAAAAACGGTATATGGATGGGAGAGGGCAAGAAAGAGATGTAGTGGTCCTATCTGGAGAAAAGTACCTTCACAGAAAAGAAAAATGCTCATGGGAAAAAAAAATAGTGAGATTTGAATGTGTCCTAGGTAAAAGAGGAGGAGGGATATGAAGAAAAGACCCATTTTATAGATTTGAGTCACTGAGAGTTTGGTGATGTTGACCATGGGAATAGGGAAGGATGATCTGAAGAAAGCTTCAGAGGTGACATCATGGGAAAAATCCTGAAAGTTCTTCTACTGATTTCAACACGGCTGGGATGACATTCCAGTCTGGATTCTGTTAAACTCTTTTTGATGCCAAACTATCCAGGAAGAAAGTCCTGACCAAATAATTAATTCCTTATTTTTCCTATGATGACACCTATGCATCACACTGTATTACAACAGATGAGATTCAGAACTCCTAGAGCTGAGAATTCTCGAGCAACAGGTACATCCCAACATCAGACTGCTGCTCCCCAGAGGCAGCTTATGGTACAAACCAGACACAATCTCAAGAAGTTGCATGCCAGCCACATTATTTCTTTCTGCTCCCTGGCTTCTGGCACTGTCATTCAGGTGACACAAAAGTGAAGTCACAATGCTCTTTAAATAAATGTATTCTTTTGTCCATGTCAGAATGTAATTATTCATTAAGTCACATTCCAAAAGGCACTTTGATGAATGTACCAGAGAGCATATGAGAGAAATCCTTTTTTCCAGTATTTATGAGGGGAAACTACAATGGGGTAAGTGTCACGAATCTGGCACTAAATTTGTTGTTCCTGTCAAGTCTCAACATAGTTCTCACTCAATAAATATCTGAGCCTTTAGATGACACATTTAAAATATTTCTTCAGAGAAATGTCTGTTTCAGGTTTTCTTTCCTAGGTATTATGTCTTTATAGCTTTAGAGATGGAGCTTCTCACCTGGCTATTTGAAGAGGCATTTTATAAAATAGAATATCAAATGGAAATGAGAAGTCATTTTTTTCCATTGTAATGAGTGATGTCTCCACCAAACACTTAAAATTATGGGAACAGCAAAGCAGACTGTGCAACTTCTGTCCAACAAGATAATCTTCATATCATGTGTAATGTTTACTGCATATTAATGGAAGTAGTAGATTTTGATAAATGTTTCTCAACAAATGTCTGTAAAGCATCTCACATGCCACAAGAGAAAATTCAAAGAACAGTGAAGTTGCAAAGTCAGGTAGTCAAATGTTGGGAAATATCTGGGCTTAGGCTTCTGGTGCAACTTTAATTCTGCTGTCTTCTTGGGAGGTTTGTGATACAATCTGTCTCTTTCTGGGTTGGTTTGTTTGGTTTTCTCCTCCCATAGAAGATCTCAGGCTGGTTACCACGCAGACACATTAGTAGGTCATGGAGTCCAATCCTTTGAATGCAGTGTCAAGATTTCCACATGAGCTGATGATTTAAATGGCAACACAGCACCAGACCATTAGTCTTTGTATGGGTAAGTTACTGGCAGAGAATGAGACGTACTGAGCCACAGAATTTTGTCACATAATGTGTGGGTTTTCTTGATGTGTTCTAAGATACTCTGAAATCTTTTATTTCTTACACTTATGCCTGTTTTTACCTCTGTCTCCTAGTCGCTTTCTGCTTCTCTCATGTCCTTCCAGGGCTTTAGCTCCTGCTCCCCTTTCAGTTCTTCCCAGTTCTTCTCTCTGTACACAGGTCTGGTCACTCCGCTCTGGTACACTGCCTAGGTACTAGCAGGGAGACAGCTATTTTTTCCTTTCATGAGCTTAGCTTCCACAGTCATCTCCAGTCATGAGCTGAATCACATTCGCTTTAGCCTAGAGCATGTTTGGTCCAGGCAGAACATCTGAGATTTGTTTATCAAGCCCTGTCGAGCACGTCTGAATGTTTTTCAGACTCTTGCAACTTGGCTACATTTATATGGTACCTGGCAATTTGTTAATTTTACAACTATTTCTCTGCTGTCATTGTCAGAAGAGTTTTGATTTTTAGCCACACAACCATCATGGAAAGTTTTGATTCTGATGGTTAAATCATGAAAAACATACAAGCAACTGAAAACAAAGGTTTGAACTGGAAATTGTTAATCAGCATTGACCATAAGCACCTTTTGTCTGCTGCATCTTTAGCTGACACACCTGTAGAGAGCATGGAATGGCACCAATGCGTACTTGCTAATAGTGTTTCCATCCCATACAAACCTTTCCAGCTAACAGTGGAAAGCTCCCAGCAAGAGAGGAAGTTAATTTTAACTCAAGTGCTCCGATCTTTTGTGCCTCTAGGATGCACGTTCAAACTTCAGCAACGCGTAAAGCAATGACCTTAAGGATTGTCTAATTTAATATGATTAGGAGATTGCTCCAGTGTATAACATAAGAAGATTCATGAAACTGAGTGTAGTTTGCTCCAGCTATTATACACACCCTTCTCTCTTCTAAGCTTATTACAGAGAGGGCTTGAGATCCCCTGGTGAGCTTCTTATCTCCAGTAATTAAGAACATCCTAATGGGCACGGTAAGTGCCTTTCTGTGCATGTTGGGATGGACATATAACACCATGGCCTCTTTCTGCCTGACATGAAGTGATTTCAGACAGTGCTTTCAGACATGACTTGCACAGGGGAATGGCTCAGTTGTGACTCAGAACAATTTCCTATTAAAATATTTACCAGACAAGCACTAGCTTACCATGGATATGGGCAAAATACTAATTGTTGTAATCACTGCTGACACATTTTTCCATACAGGAAAAGGAAATGCAGAAGGAAAAAAAATTATATCAGCTATAGATAGATAAGTAAAAAGAAATAATTTCATTTTGGTATCTTGTTGATTATCCAAGTGGCCATGCTGCAGAGCATTTATACTCTGATCTCAGAAGGCATTTGAGTGGGAAAAGCAAAAATCGTAAGGTGGCCAGGGATGGAATTTCAGAGGCAAATACAACAATCTGTGTGGCTCCTACAGACACAATATAGGCAGCATCTCACAAAATGGCAAGTGCAAAAGAGCAGCATGGATAGGGTCCACATACAAGACAGTCTGCATACAAATGTCCAATATATGTGTGCAAAAGTATGATCATGGAGTATGTAATGCAAAACTTACATATGTTTAAAAATTTATTCATGACTTTGGAGGGTGCTTTTGAAATTAGGCCTTTTATGTCCACATGCTCTTTTCTTAAAAGATTTATCCACACTTTTGAATCAATGGAATTTTTTCTCTATGAAAATTTTCAACCAATTCCTCATGTGAATTGGGTGAAAATGATCAGGACTGGCTTAAAGCTTCTCAAAAATAGCTGAAGAACACTGTTTCCTGGCAATTACTGGGAAAGCAAAATTCAGTAGTGTGGTAGTAGCTTCAAAACAATTACCTCAGACACCATCTGAGAGTGTCTCAGGATTTCACTACCGATCACACTCCCGGCCCTGCCACCTGGTTGTGCTGGGCCTCTGCCTTTACTCCTCCCTTCACCTGCTCGAACTTGCATATGCTGCCCTGGTATGGAAATAGAACACCTGTCTGGCAGGATGAGAAGCGAGAGGGAGCTTTGTCTTTATCATTTTGGGGAGCTTACAGGGAAGAAGAGAGAGCCTCCCCTCCTGCAGGTCTCCTTTGCTCAGTAACGACATGGTGTTGCTGCCCCTGTGCCCTGCTGATCTTTGTCTGTGCCCAAAGCGGCCTCAGCTCTTGACTTGCACAGACTTAGGACCCAGCCTATATACATGTAGTCTATATATTGACACGCCTCCACATCCCCCCATTCGCGGTTATGATCTGAAACTGCTCTTGAAGTCTTTGGAAGAAACTTTCATCACTCCTCTTTCCCGCTTACGTGTGCAAGGGGTAGATGAACAGAAGAGAAAGGAACAGAATACAGGTGACATCGTAGAGGATCTCAGGCTTTGTATTCTGTGATGAGTGGCTCACGGGGTTATGCACACTAAGAAACTCCTTTGCTGTTTGTGAATGTGTGGAATATTTGATTTGGTTTTTCATTTACCAGCAGGGAAATTTGCTTTTTCTTCCCCATCTTTTCCCAGCATCTTAACCATGGAGGAACTATCTGCAAAGTGTGTTTAAAGCTGGCCAAACGTGAGCAACTCATTTATCCTTTGCAGCCTATACACAAGAGAAAAAGAGCTGCATCCTTGCGTGTCCACGGGATGAGTTTCCTCTGGAACTCTAGTATTTGATTATCTTCACTGCAGACTAGAAACATTATTCATTCACTGCGTTCTCTGCCAACACCAATGCTAGGACAAAAGGAAGTAAAAAAGTGGACATTTCAATGAGGCGTTTCAGTGCAGTTCCTAGTCACTTTGAATTTTGCTATTCCAACATTATCAATGCATTGTTGCATGGATCTGTATATAATGTGTAGTTTCCTATTGAAAGAAATTGGCATGTATCCCATTCCTTTCTGATTTAAGGTCACTAAATAAGTTACTAGAAAGGATTATTCACATCTGAGATGAAAGTAAATAATGTAGTTTAAAAAAAAAAAAAAAAAAAGCAGCTCCACCTCTCTAGTAAGTATTCTGGAGATACCGCTGGTTTGGGGAGATAATAGAGGTATGAGAGCTAAGTCAGAGCCTGTAGGATTATTCTGAACAGACTCAGATCAGAGTCCACAGCCCCTACACTCAGAGATTTTTATATTACATTTTTCTGAAGGGAATTTAAACTGAAAAGAGGTATCAATTTAAAAGGACACAAAATCCTATCTGATGCGAAAGTGAAAGTGAGCTGTTTGGCCACATGTCTATACTGAAGGTGGCTGCGTTGGAAACCCTGTCACTGATCTCAGTACTTCAGGAACAGATAACAGCATTGAGTACAGGGCATGCTAATCATCTAAATGTTTATCCAGCTTCCTGGATTTTTTTTTTCCACTGTTAGTCTGCTACAGATAACTGAGCTAATGATTTTACAGCAGCACTTCCCTGAGCAGAGAAGTGCTTATCCTAAGTTATGACCCAGAGTGACAAAATTTATTGGCTCATCTACTATCAACAGCAGCATTTGAGTACCAAAGCCACATCTGGGGACACCAGAAATAGTAAGACTCTTCTTGGTCCTGTTCCAGCCCAGGAACAGGTGCCAGAAGCGTTTCTTTTTCTTCTTTCTCTGCCATCACGAGCCCTTACAGACTGCTAGTGCTCTCTATGGTTCACCTACTCCCTCCCCAAAACACGACCCTGCAGTCTTCAATCACCTATTTCCTTCTTCATCAGTGGGAACTGCCTGTGGGCAGATGCTTTCCTTGAGACTCAGAGAAGGACCCAGCCACTGCGGTCTTCCTAAACCCAAAGGGAAGATTTGCCATCTTGCATGTGGGAATGGCTGGGGAACCCACTGCTACAGTCTCAGCCAAAAGTGCCGAAAGACCTTTCCTGAACTTTTCTGCTCGCCCAGCTTGCAAGTGCCTTTAGTTTTGGTCCTCTAGACAAAACTTCAGTGTAATAAACATCAATGATCATTGATTTCGGAGTATTACAACTTAACAGGTAACATTATGGTGAAGATACAAACCCAGCGACATCTGGGGTTTGCATTTGTGTGTTCCCAGCGCTTCCCCAGAGGTACATGTTTGTGAAACCTGGCATCACCTGCCAAGCGCCCGGCCCCGAACGCCCTCTGAGAGGAAGCTCCTGTTGTGAACCTGGGCAGACCCCAGGCCCGAGTCTCTGTGGCCCTTGGGGGCTTTTGAGTTGTAGGCTGAGAAGCATGGTGGAAGAAATGGCAGTGGGGAGACGAG
>NW_009724224.1:0-3151 GCF_000703405.1 Apaloderma vittatum | reverse complement strand
GGCGCCGTTCCGGGGGAAAATACAAATATTTCGGGGGAAAATACAAATATTTCGGGGGAAGGTTTTAAATGTCGGTGCGAAAGGCGTTAAGAGCCAGGAGAAGGGGTTAATAAAAGCTTTGGGTTGGGGCTGTGAGGGTAATTTTCACGGCGTTATTCCCTGCAATAATGATAACGGGCGGTCAAGCGTTCAAAAGCGCAGGCAAACATTTTCAGGGGAAAGAAAAAAGAAAGACATATCGAAAGGCTCAGAGTAAATTCAATTTTATTCGTTTTACAAAGCCAAAAAAAAAATACAGGCCGTTTAGTCCACACACCAGATGCAGAGCAAACCTGGTCCTTAGGGAACCGGCACCACGGACCTCGGCATCATCCCTATTCCGAAAAAAATTCAGAAAACTATGGGATAGGATCTGCGTCTCAGATTTGATCAGCACCATTGCATCGGTATTCAGGTTTGTTTTCAATGTACAGAAATGTTAGCCTCAAATCACGTCTCAGCACAGCATATTTTACTTCAAAATCAGAGCTTGAAATTGTTCTTTCGAGGACAGAAAACAACCTCCGCTCTTCAACCACCACAGAAAACACGTGGGATTTGATTTGCCTTCTAAGTTTGAGCACATTTTACGGTTGTAAAAAGGAATGTTAGAGCCCAAAATCTTTATATAAAGGGTGGGTAAATACAGACAACAGCAGTGCAGACTTCTCACAGACTCTGATCCCTGGGGTTGGGTAACTTCAGCCTTGCTGGAGCACTCCCTTCTGGAGCAAAACCATCGAACAAGCCATTTAATTCAAAATGTTCTGCATTTAAGAAGTTTAGATGTTCTGCATTTAAGAATTTCAGTTGTTCTCATTTTTACGGCTGTCTCAAATTTTCCGGATTCATATTTCAAAGGGCCTCACCAGAAAGACAGACCGCTACATACTTCCAGAAGAATTTAACTGTCATCGCTAACGAGGAGAGTAAACCATTTCAAGCTCTGCATTTAAAGTGCCCGTAATCTTTTACGTAGCAACCAGCAAGTAACACATAAATTGTGACATTTATCTACATTGTGTTATCACCACCTATTACAAAGAGCAGGCATTGAATTTTTAAAAATGTTATTACGAATCGTAAAGATTACAGGTTACTGAAAAGTTAGAATTCAAAGAAACAAGAATTGAAATACTTCTTGCAATGTTATTTTAATGTGTGTATTTATAGATGAGCAATTACACTTATTCTGGGGTCTTGGCCCACTTCCCTCAGCTTCATAACCAAAAAAAAACAAACAAAATCACACTGGATCATGTAAGCAAGGGAGCTGGTTGACAGTGCAGAATCCCTCCTGCGAGTGCCCCAAACCTGAGCTGAGAAAAAGCTGTACTGTCACCAGCGCTGAGTTACCTTTATAAATAAATATTGCTCCCTGCCCACCTGCCCGGGAATATGTGAGAACTACTATTTTTTCCTGCCTTTCACCCAGATGCACAATAGATACACGTGACAGACACTATATAACCAGGCTGGTCCTCAAGAGCGCAACGTCTGATCAAGTCCAGGTAAGCATTTTCTTAAAGCACAGCGCGATTTTTAGTCCGAAGCGCTTCCCGCTACCCCCTTCATAATATCTATAAACAAATAAAGCCTATTTTTAAATCAACATTGAAAGTCAACAGTCCCGTTTCACCTGTATCCTCGAAACAAGGCTGTTTTGCTTGTTAGGATGTACGACTGAAGATGTTTAAAGCATCAGGTCTACTTGGTGCTGCAGCGTGGGCATGGAATCTGCAGGAGTTCCAGGCTTCCAAGATCACGCCGCCTCCAACTTTTACTTCTCCTTCAGTTTTTTCAAATAACGAGCCCGAATTTGTTTGTTGTTTTTCATGGCTAAATTAATGACAGTAGATGTAGGTAGAAGAGAAGTGATCCATCCCTAAAATAATGAAAAAAAAATAATTAAAGGAGGGGAGGTTCTTTATAGCCTATATCAAGAGAAATCTAACAGGTACCAGCACATGCAAATACTACCAAGCTATGATTAGAAGTTAAAGAGCAATGATATTTCATATTCAAAATTATCTTTTTCTTCTTTAACAAGCACATACAAAAGACGTTCCAGATCCCCACATTCTCCAAGGTGACTTACCATGAGCGCGTGGGGGAGGCACCCGTTGGTGCGGGACTGGAGTCCCACCGTGCTCAAGGCAGCTCTGACGTACGTTTCGGGGCTGGGCTTACTGAAGGTCGGCTTGCGGATTTTGGACATTTTTGTCGCCACGTAATACGGGAGAACGCTCTAGATCATGTTAAGCAGGGAACGTTTTCGGATTAACTCACAGATCCGTCAAGGAGCTAAAACCATCAGAAATGAGATTGCCTGCATACCAAATTCTAGCTTGAGCTGGCCTTCTTTTCAATTCTAAGATCACAATATACAATATCAAAAGCATTTTTCATCAGCCATCTCGCAGGCCACGTTTGAAACACGAAGGATAGTTCAGCTGTGTGTTGTCACTCAGCATCCCCAGTGGGGGCCCTGGAAAAAACACTCCTGCAAAGCCTTTCTTACAATTTGCCTTCTAAGTTCAAAACTCAATTCCAGCTGCTCGGCAGAAAATGCTGTAGTGTTGTTTCTCTGTAGTAAACTCCCAATGTTTGCTCGGGAAAGAAGCACAGAACCCAAGACACGGATTTTATACTTGAGTACCAGCCCCTCAGGCTGTACAGAGAGAAACACGAAGGCAGGAGGAAGAAGGAGCAGTGGGAACACCAGGAGACTTGGAACATTGAGCGTGTAACTACAGGAGGACTTAGAGGAAGGACGTAGCGGTACCAGGGTGGAAGACCTCAAGGACAGAAGGAAGGATCAAGAAACAAAACACACTTAATGGGCAATGTTTGGGAAAAAAAGAGGAAAAAACAACAGTGGGTCTCAGAACTACCCAGCCCTGGCATGGTGGAAAAGCAAGAGGAAGAAGTGCGGGTATATTGTTGGCAGAGGGACGTTTGTACCGTAAAAAACACGTCAGTGGTGGGGCAAGGTAGACCTGGTGGATCCAGAACTGCACTTCACCTATCCCCAAGCTCATGCTACCAGAGCATGAAAGGGAAATGCATGTAAACTCAGGAAACACAGAATCACAGAATGTTTGGGGTTGGA
>NW_009724223.1:0-2363 GCF_000703405.1 Apaloderma vittatum | reverse complement strand
GTGCGGAGCCGCGCGCCCCTTCCGCGCGTGAGCTGGGGCCTCGTTGCTGTCGTGGTTCATTTCCGACAGGCTGCGGAGCCTGGCCCCGCCGCGCTCCCTGGGGGCCCTGCTGGGGGACGGGAACCTTGGACGGGGGATGTAGGAAAGGGGCTGTTGCTGCTGCTGCTCTGCTCTCCGGAGGGCAGGGAGCAGCGCAGAGCTGAAGGAGGCTCTGTGGGCACAGAGGCAACATATGCAATAGTAGTTAAGTAAGAAGAAGAAGGGGAAATAACATCTGTTATTTACCTTCTGCCACTGGCTGTGTTTTGCCTAGACGTATGAGCTCTCTAAAGCACTTAGGTAAGCTTCCTTCCACAATAAAGATCGCTTTTACTTAGATCAGGAACAGTACTACGGAAATCAGAGCTTGGAAAGGGTTGTTTACAACAAATAAATTAATTCCACAGTACATTGATGGGGGTTTTGTGTTTTTCAAATAGCTTTCCTGTATGCATATTTGCTATAGATTGAAACTCACATTTGAATTGTGGTTGCTCAAAAAAACAGGTTACTTACAGTAACACGGTTTTCACGTTAGAACCGAGTAGGGTGTTTTATGAGACGCTTTATCCAAAACTGTACATTTACTTGCTTAGTAGTTAATTACAGCTGCAGTCTTTCTGCTGAATGCTTTCATCTGGGAACGTTCTGGGAGCTGCAGTGTTGCTGACAGACATCACTTGCAGAAAAAAATCTGCTTTTTTTCTCTGTTCTGGAGACACTTGTCAGAGAACTGGTTCAAGAGTCTTGGAGGGTGTCCTAACTGGTGAGCTCCTCCATAATGCCACAACATCCTTTGTAGTCCTTCTGGGTTGCCTGTCCCTTCTTCCAAAGGTCATAAACTGCTTTTTTTCCAGCCCAATTTCTCTATTCAGCCAGGTGAGTCTTCTTCCCTGATGGTTTCTGGCACATGGGAATGCCTGCTTCTGTGCCTTTAATATGTCCTTCTTGAGGAATGTCCAGCCTATCTGCATTTATTTGCACTTCAGGACTTCCAAGGGACTCTGTCAACTTGGTTGCCTTAACAAGCCTAAGTCTGCCTTCTGGAAGTCTAAGGTTCTAAGTCTTAAGTCAGCAGTTCTGGTGATTCCCTTTATCATTTTGTGATTGCTATGCCCAAGACAGCCTCCAACCATCTCATCACCTGTAAGTCCTTCTCTGTTCTCAAACAACGGGTTCAGCCTTCCCTGGGTGGCTCACCCACCAGCTATGTCAGACAGTTCTCTCTGACATGCTCTAGGAACCTCCAGGATTATTCCCTCTCTGCTGTGTCATATTTCCAGCAGACCTCTGGTAAGTTGAAGTCCTCCAACAAGAACAAGGGCTAGTGTTCGTGAGACTTCTCCCAGCTGCTTACAGAATATTTCATCTGCCTCTTCATCCTGGTTGGGTGAACTATAAGAGACTCCTACCATGAAATCTGCGTCATTGACCTCCTCCCAGATTCTTATCCATAACCACTCAACCCTGTCGTCACCATCATTAAGCTCTAGACAGTCTTTTTTCAAACACAACTTTTATTCTCATCTGAAGTTAATAGAAGTTGTAAAGCTGTCCATAGTGACTGTTTATCTGGATTCTAAAGAGGAAAATGTAGGTGATTTAATTCTAAGGGGCTGTGAAATTAATAAAACAGAAAAGCTACCTTAGCTATTGTCGAATATACTGTGACCGTATGACATTGCCTGAGCTGCAGAAATAATGCATTTTCTTTATCAATAATTTAACATCTTGAAAATAAACTTGAAGCTCTTCAGGGAATTAAGGTTTTGCTCAAAAACATGTTTGGCTTCAGATTTGATACCAGCTTGCTTAACCTGATTTGTCATGTACTGTAGACTTTAATACAGGAAGGAAGGCAGTCTTATTAAAGTTATAAATCTGTTGTTCCTGTAAAATGCTGCCTTTATTTATAAAAGCCACCAAGAGCCACTTTTAGAAAATGCTAGGAGATAAAAGCTAATAGAACTGCTGGGACTGAGGCTGATTTATTCTGTTTCACCTGAAGATACAAACAGTGTGAAGAAACGTGTGGAGTCAGCCATAGCCATGCATAAAATATTAACTAAATAGGAATGCATGTATACATATATATATGCGCTCATGTGTATAAACAAGTTTTTTCCATTGCTTACTATACATTTGGTTTATAAAGTCTCAAAAATGTTACCATCAGGTATTTTATAAACTAGTGTCTCATCTCCGTGTGCTTCTGTTGCATACTCATGATGGGAGATGATAAGCCTCATAGAATCATAGAATCATAGAATGGCCTAGGCTGGAAGGGACCTTAGAGATCATTTAGTCCAACCTCCCTGTCATGG
>NW_009724222.1:0-1492 GCF_000703405.1 Apaloderma vittatum | reverse complement strand
ATCATAAAAACATTTAGGTATATTCATATTCTATTGAAGAGCTGCAGCCAGAGATCAAACCCGCTTTTTCATGGAGTGAACATACTTTGCACGGGAAATTGCCAGTTTTTATCCTGGTGATCGTCCTTTCAGGATGTCTCCTTGTTTTCCCCACGGAGTGTAGATCCCGCTGACATACATCACATTCAACCTCAGAGGCTTTCAGTGTGTTTTCTTCTTGCTCTTATGCCAACAATTTACCCCCATGAAAACAAGACAAAGGTTCGATTTTCAAAGCGTATCTGTGAGGAACTGTGAGCTGCTGAGAGAGAGACAGGCAGGAACTTGATGAACAACACAGTTTGTACCTTCTTTTGATCCCTTTGCTACTGTTAGAAGACTGGGCCAGGATGTGAGGAAAATGAGCAGAAAAAGTTATAGTGTTGCTCTTCAGAGCACACTCCTCTTCATGATGGATTTGGGTGTGGAGAAGAACGCACGAACTCCGAGATGGTGGAAAATGGAATTCTCTCTGTTGCAGGCAGACACACATATTTATACTTCTTAGCAAGAAGCACTATTTGTGGGTTACAAACAAGAGACCAGACTATGCAGCCAGGATTGTTACCAGCTCCTGTACTCCTCCAGTCACTCTCTTATCACACAGGGAGAACAGACTTTCCCAGGTCTGTTTTGATCACACTCTCCCATTCACTCCCAGGCACATCTTATGTACAAGAAGCCTCGTATCTGTCCGTTCTCCCGGACAAACTCCCAACATGAGCTGTGCTCGGCTGGTCAGGATCTCTTTTCATACTTAGCAACTAGAGTTCTGTACTTGAGGGGTCTGTACTTGGGTAGGAAAGAGCTCAAGGACGAAGGTCTTAATTCTGCAAGGCAGTGCTGCCGGCACTGCTGGCTGTAAAATGTATCCACATCTGGGAACAAACTGGGTGGGAGAGAAGGTGTGTTTAAGGCTGCGGGGTCTCAGACAGGGAATGAGGAACCCTCATTCTGGGGAGTTGACTCTGACATTTGATGCTTCTACATACCTAGTCACCAGATTTCATTGCTCTCCCTGTGGTTTCTTCAGCCACAGCGTCTTCTGCGTGCTCTCAGAGTGCCGAGTGAGGTTGCGTCTGTGACGAAACAGAGATGTCTCCATAAAAAGTGCTCTTGGTCAGGCTTGAAAGGTCACCGCTGTGCGTAGGGGCTCAGAACTCTCAGAGTAAATACTGAAACGTGATGTTGGAAGGACCCATTTGCTTCTACCTTCCCTGAGCAATTTGCACCTACAGAAGGAAGGCAGGACCGGAGATCATTCATCACAATGTCTCTGCCACTTGAGGCAGGATTTTGTTGTCTTCATTTTAAGTAAATAATGAACAGCTTTGCGGTTTGGGTAACTGGAAGTGACCTCCAAAAATTGGCTGATGGCACAGAGTAATTGAGCCCGTGATGATCTGGAGCCCAGGTAGCACTTTGGCAAGCAGGAGGGCAGTTCAAGCAGAGG
>NW_009724221.1:0-8183 GCF_000703405.1 Apaloderma vittatum | reverse complement strand
GAGACTAATCGACCTTCCCAGCTTGGCTCTCTGCGGGAGAGGTTTCTTTCTCCCCTCGAGAGGTCTCATTTCTGGGGTTTGTGCTGGTATCCAGCGGAGCTGGCAGGCCGCCGGGTACGTTGCCGTGGATGAAGAAAAGGCTCTGCCTGGTTTTTGTAGCATGATGAGTGTTCAGGGAAATTTTGCAGAAAGAAAAGGCGACAGTGTTTGTCGAAAATTGTTGTGCTTTGAGGCCTCACTGGCTGTGCTGCCACTCTGGAGGGTTACCTTGTATCTTCCCATTTAGACTTAGTTTTTGCACAGGTAGTCATTCCTCACAGTTTTAACAGCTTGTGAAAAGTTAGAAAAGTCTTGCGTCTGACTGTCCAGCAACATGGAAAGAAATTTAACTGTTAGAAAATTTATCTTTGCTATAGACAGCAAGAAGGAGATAAAGCTCAAACCTTGGATTTCATACTAGTTGTATCACAGTGGATATGAGGTTTGGTGGACGAAGAACTTTTGAAATAGTGACACCATCCCATCAAAGTGCTTACTGTCCCCCAGAGCACAGAAGAGGTAAATACATGCTCAGAATTTCTGCTCACAAGAAGGGGTTTCTAGAGACACATTCTGAATAGCAGGACTTGTGCATCTTCCACCAGAATTAAAATATTTCTTCTTTACCTGTATTTTGAATCAGATTTATAGTAAATACTATATTCATTGAGTTTCATCTTCTCCCCAGTAATCTAGTCTCCTCAAATAACTTTCACATATTTATTCTCAGCATTGAACATACTTCTTCAAAGAGACAATACGTGCCATAGAAAAATTTCTACTGCCTGACTAGATGGCCACTTCTTATATGTATGCTTCTTAGACCATGCTTCTGTAAAAGTCAGTGCATATATTACAAGGCACTTCCCTAGGGAAGCTTTGCAACCAAGTCAAACTATCACAGTCCTGGATAGAAAGTGCAGGATCTCAAGTTAGAAATTAAATATAAACCAATATACAAACTGGAAATACAGTTTATACAACTGGCAGTTTCCTTGTGCAATGGATAAATTCCATGCTTAAAAGTTTAAATCAGTTCATCTAGATTTTTCCCCATATGTCTTTTCTAATGACAAAAAAAGTTCTTCTGAATACAGATGGCCTATACTAAAACTGAAGGCAGCGAGTAGCAGTATCATCTACGGAGATCACCTTCTCACAAAACACCATTTAAACTCTACGTGATGATGGATCTCATTTCATCAAGTAAAGGCAATAGGGGAATAGGCAAGTGGGAGAGAAGCAAACACACTAAGTTTTTTAGATCTCAGACTCAATAAAGGGCAACTAATTCATATATCTTACATTATCCCTACAACTGTATTAAAACTATGCCAGTTGAAGAGTTAAATATGCATGTAAACATATTTAAGTGGGAGCGAATATCCATTCTCTTGGTAAATAATAATAATGATAGTAAGAATATCTAAGAAGACACAATGCACTAAGAAATAATAAGCATAATCCCTTTCATTAAAAATGTTTCACTCCATGGGGCCAGTAATCCAAGACTGTTTCCATAAGGCTCTGTTGTTTTAACAGCTGTGGCCATGGTATAAAGTTTCCCATTTGGAGCCTGAGCACAATTAATGTCCCCCTCAACACCTGATGAAATGGGTTTGTATTTACTAATTTATCTTAGTAATCAGCCAATCTTGAGGATGTTCACAATGCTGTGGCCAAAGAAGTACAGAGATTATCTTGGAGCGTGCACTCAGGATGCCTTGGATTGCCTATTTATCCCTCCTTAGCTCTTTATGGAAACAGCCATTTTACTTTCCTGCCTACTTCTGATTTCCATTTAGCCTTTGGTTTATGAAATTGTTTAGAGGCCTTAAAGAAATTACAACCACCCAGTGGTAGGCACACTTTAGAGTTTTGAAATAAAAAGACCAGACAGGAAAAGAGAAAAAGAAGGAAAAATCAGGGCTAATGAGAGAGAATGACTACAAACAGCGAGTTTGAGTTAACTGTAGTGGCTGTTAAATTTTCAGTCACAATTTTGCCTCACATTTGTTGAAGCAGGATATACACTGATACTTCCTTCTGTGTTGATTTAGATGAGTATCAGTATTCCCATATCAGAGGAAGAACAACAAGAAACTCCCTGACCAGTGACTAACAATGCTCTTAAGATCAGACAGAAACTCTGGTAGAAAGAAGAGCTGCTCTCCTGTTAATTTCAGGCTAAGGGCTAAGCTGTGAGGACATCCTTCCACACTTCTCTACACACACCATTTTGTCTTTCGATTACTTCACCCTCTGATAGCAATTTTATAACCAGAGTGAGGACTTCTTTCATCTGCTCTCTCATATAGTTATCTTCAACTTTTTCCCAGGTGTGGTCTCTCTAAACCTTCCTCTTCTGCTCTGACTGTTCTGGCTGGCTTCTTTCCCAATGTCCAGCCTGAATCCCTGAAGCCACAGCTCCTGATTTGCCAACTTGATGCTTGCCAGTATGAGTTTCTTTCTACCTGCGCTGTCTTTCCTGTGCACTAAAATAAGACACAAAACTGTGGAAGTGAATTTAAAAGGACAGGAACTCCATGAGGTTTCCCTTGCAAAATTTGCGCCACATTTACCTCTGTGAAGCCAGGCTAATGGAAAGAGAAAGGAAATCACTGAATACATAAGAAACAATTCAAATGCATGTTAGCATCCATTTTCCTTTCTTTCTGAGATAGAATTGAAAAATCAGTTTCCCTTTGGTTTTCCATCAATCTCACAATCTGTTTTTCGTGCACTTTCAGTGATGTGCTGCTGGGTTGTAAGAAGAGGTTTCTACCGGATAGATGTACTCTGTTCCATCACAAACTCTGAGGACCAGCATTGTGTGGATTGGGCTGGTTTATCTGTCCTCTACTACATCTGGTTCCTTGGCTGGCTGCTTCAGCTGAAAGATAGAAAACACATTTCACTCACCCAGGCTGTGGCAACAAACTCGGCAGATGAAGCCTGTGATCCAGCTTTCTTGTCTTGGCCGTAACATCACGTGTCAGGTAAAGGTTTGTATTCTGGGCAAATCCTTACCAGTGCGATGTTTTCATCATTGCTCACAGCAGGGGAGTCAAACAGCAGAATGGGCTGCAGATAGCTGAAGAGAAAAAGGCTTGGGGAATTCATTACTTTGTTTTTTTCACACGGAGAATAAGAAAGAAAAGGCAGCACCTCTCGGCAAATAGTTATATTAAGTGCAGTTTTCAAGAACTGTGTGTGAAAAGAAGTTGAAAGGATTTTCATTTTTCATGCATAAGGAGATGAAGAAGAGGCAACTTGGTAAAAGAAAATTAGAAAAGACATCGTTGCAGAAGGCAGTTTGGGAATGCCTTTTCTGCTGCTTCTAATGAAAGAACTTAGGACTATTTGTGTTAACAAAAGTAGAAAATTAAAATGCAAACCAGAATATTTTTTTGTACTATATGTGATTGCCTGTGGATCTCACTTCCAATAGAAAGGTTTAAGACTTAACATTCAAATTAGACTTGGTTGCTCACACAGATACAAAGAATAGTGTTAACAGTAACAGCTACATATAGAAATATCACAGAGTCACAGAATGTTAGGGATTGGAAGGGAGAGTGAAGATCATCTAGACCAACCCAAAGATAAACACTGCACTTAAGTTTCTCAGCAATTGTCAGGAGCAGCGAGGTGAAGGGTAAACTGCCTGTCAGAGAGATCTTACATCTAAGTCAGAAACGTGTTGTGTTGGCTTCCGTCAGCCAGCGCTCGACCACAGCTATGGTCTGGGTCACAGTTTATATTACAGCTGCTGCATAGGCAACATTGCATCGATGGATTTCACTTTAGCTTTCCTGGTAATTCTGTTACACTTGCCAGTGTGACTTGATTCTGTTCAAGAGTTATTCTTTTGAAGTGTTTTTCCTTTCTCTAAAGAAATAAAATAGTCCAAAGTTAATCAGGGATCTTGTGTGCTTTTTTACATGTCACAAGGTCATGTATCTTGGGCTGATGACAGGGTTGCAAATGGAGACAAAGTGGTCAGAGGCTGCACTAATCCCTGGCATGAGGGAAATGGAGGAGCAGCAGCAAATAAAGCAGGACCTATGTTAAGTGGGTGGGCAAATGCTTTTGAAAAAAACCCTCTAAATAGACTAATTCCTCTTTTCCCTGCATGGACTTGGCTAACATTGCTTTGTGTTCACCCTGGCTGCTCTGGAGCTGATCCTGAGAGTTTTGCCTTCCTGAGAGCCACAGGGCCAGACACTCTGTACCTGTGAAACTATTCCTCGGTTCAGCTGAACAAACTAAAATAACCCACACTGCCCTCAGTCTTTGTTATTGCTTGCTCACCATAAGTACTACGTGTAGCTGCTGCTAAAGGAAAGTTTGAAGAAATCTGCCTGACACAGAAATACTTCCATAATTTCCTTTAAAAGAACATGCCAGAGGTGGATAAATATTTTGTTTATTTGCTTTCCTGCTAAATATTTGCACCCCTCACATTCATACGTTCTCCCTCTACATGAGCCTATTCCTCAGTTTGAGCTCAGATGCCTTCGTGATGGGCACAAATAACATTACCTCATAAAACCCCACAAAACCTTTCAGCAGCAAGTAGCTTCAGGAAGATGGTTTGTATTCATTGCTCTAGTAGAATGAAATTCAGCATTTCAATGAAAACAAGCAAGCAGTGTCTCGGGGCAGCACACAGCTTCAGAACAGCTTTGGTGTAGTTGCAGGGGGAAAAAAAAAAGAAAGAAAGACAAGAAAGAAACACGACTCTTATTTGTAAGCAGTTTTTTGATTCAGTCTCACTGTATATATAGATGTGCATATCAGTGATTTTTAAATTGTCCTGCACAGTGACACAGCTACAGGTGGTATTTCCTCCCCCTTTTACAGAAATCAGATGAACACATTTTGGTTTGTTCTCCTATAAAAGGGAGGGGCATTTGAGATGTTTCAAAGGAAACAACAAATTGCCTCCCTCCCTGATGAGGTCCAAGGTTTTGACCTGACTCCCAAGCAGGCACTGAAATAGGACAGTGATAACCGAGTGTGGGAGGTGAGAGCTGGCAGCTTTTCTCTGACTGCGGTCCAGATGCATCCTCTGGTACAGTGGTGGGACAGGTGGAATTTGAAGGAGACAGGGAAAAAAAAAAAAAGAAAAGAAAATGTCTTGAAGTATTTATTTCACTTGGATGCTTAGACAAGACCCCTTCACACCCGTGGGCACATTCTCATTTGGAAATAATTAATAATAAGTGAATAATAAGAAGAATAGAAATGTCTAGCTCTTCACACGTATAGTGAGGAGGGCTGCAAAGCTGTAAAATAAGGATTTCTGCTTTATGGTGGGCAATTTATTTTGACACTGGCTTAAATTGCTTTAGGTGAGGAGCAAAGAGCTTACACTGACCATGGCTCCAGCCCTGGGACTGCAGGTCAGGCCAGCCACCAGGGAAAAAAGGCCTTACTGTGCCTGTGCGAGGGGCCAGAAACCCCCCTATTGCCTCCAGCTAAAAAAATAGCCTAGGAGAGAATCCTCTCTTTAGATGAAGGCACCTCAGACAGCTCTGGCAGGACACATTGATGCTGGTGTTCACCATGGGTCAGGGTGCAGCAGCAGATTCGGGCAGTGAGGCGGCCCCATCTCAACATCCGGGAGGTCCCTGCGGGACAGGGCAAATTCACAGCACAGCACAGCCACATGCAGGGCAGGGGAGCCCGGGGGAGGTTTGAGCTGTGGTGATTGCCTCCTTGGCAAAGGCAAGCCAGGCTAGGGTTCCTCTCTTTGTCCAGGGCTGTGGGTGATGCTGTGCAGCCCATGAAGGCAAGGCAGAAACCAAAAACTGCCCTCTTCCACAAGGCTCTCCCTGGCAGATCTGTTTTGCCACACTCAGCTCTTTTTGTTTTAACACTGCTTCCCCTCCGTTTCCCTCCCCTTGAAGTTTTTTAGTCTTGATCGGTGGTTTCAATGCTTCCTCTTCAAATATCACCTGCGATCCCCTCTTTCATCTGGGTTGCGATTCCCCAGAACATTTCTACTCACTTAGAAAACCAAACGAACAAACAACAAATCACCATCACCCGCTGCATCCTTCCTTCTTAATCTTGAGCCGTGCATCTGCCCCGGCTGGGACAGGCTCACTGCAAAGCCCAGCAAAGGCCACACAGGGGACCCGTGACTGGGGGGAAGCCGTGGGAAGGGCTGGTGCCACAGTGCCGCAGAAGTCTGGTGAACCCCGGTTCGACACCTTAAGGACCCAAGACCTGCAGGGTAAGGGGGGATCCTGAAAAAACGGAGTCCTGAAAAACATGGTTTCACCCCACATCACCTTCCCAGCAAAAGACTCTCTGTTAAACAGAGACAGAAGCAGGAGCCATTTAGGAAATACTTATAAATAAATTTAGGCACACAAGCATATCTATATATTCATATATATATGTATGTACATTTATATATGCTTAGATAGATATATAGAGAGATACACACGTATGTATGTGCATGTGTAAGTGCCTGCCAAGCCCAGCACCCGCCTCAGGCAGGAATAGAAGCGTGGGGACGAGGAGCCCAGCATTGGCACTGGGGCAGGTCGGGCATCCAGTTCTCCTCCCCACCGAGAGCCCCCCACCAGAGGGATGGAGCCCACGGGGCCGGGGGTTGCTGCAAGGGCTAACCTGGAGAGGGGCACTGGATGGGGAATATCCCAAACTGCCCCAGGAAGAAGAGTTCCCACTCCACGGAATGGACATCAACCCCCCCCACTTCAACATTAAAAATAAAATTTAAAAAATAAAAATAAAAATCAGGAGAGTTGCATAGGGATAGGATTTTTTGGGGGGGGTAGTACACATATTAAATGAAGGTAATTTGGGTGCTACAAATACAAGACGAAAATACACCTAATTCCATCATCATATAGATATAATATATTTCACTCTCACCACATAAATACAAAACATCCAAATATCCAAAACATTCAGAACAAAAGTTAGTAGCAAGGGCTCAGCGCTCGATTCATTCTTTTTTTTTTTCCAACTAGTTGCCTAGAAACTTCAGACGTAAATAATTTACAATAAAATTACTATTTTCTTTCTGTCCAGCTCCTTCTGTCCAGTTCTGGTCTATAATTAATTCTATATACTACAGCAACCATTTTCCACTTTTTTGTAATTTTTTTTTTTTGGTTACAGTTTGGTGGCACGTATTTATACAGTATGTAAACGCCATGTGTTAAAGTTTAAAGAAAGAAAAGAAACTTAAAAGCAATGTAAAGGTGTTTTGTTTTTTTCCAAAGAACTAGCTAAGTACAGCATCCCTTTTCTGGCAAATTCAAGTACTGAAACTGAACAGGAAATATTCGATTCAGAATACTAGAAGGTGAAATACATGTTTGTGGAGAAAACAGCATTAAGAATTATGAAGATTAAAAAAAAGTAAAAAAGTTTGTTACATAGATGTATTTTAAAGTACAAAAATAACAACAAAAGATACGCTTTTTATATTTTACGTCCTTTTTAAATGAAGTGTGAGCGATATACAAGACAGTAATTTTGGGAGGAAGGAAGGCGAAAGATTTTTTTGTATTTCGATGCGCACAGAAATTATTTGGAAAAATCAAACGGTGAAAAAAATTACCATCGCAACAGATTTGGAAGCAAAACGAGTCGCGACTTCGATTATTTATCTGTAGATTTGTTTTTGCAGATAACGTTCGCAGGACCAGCCCGTGGGGATTAAAAAAAAAAAAAAGAAAAAAGAAAAAAGAAAAAGGAAAAGGGGCGTTGTGTTATCTCGAAGGGAGAGGCAGTTTTACTCAAAATCTCTGCAGCCACTGGTGTCTGTCTCCTCGCTTCGTGCGTGTATTTTCAAGTCAGTCCGTTCCGGCCCTTCCCACATTTAAGATTTATGGTGAAAAAAACCAGAAAAGTTGCTGGACGTTTTCCTGGCTGGTATTAAGGGCAAACGGCAAGGACGTTACCCGGGGACGGTAGTGCAGTGAGCGTGGGCGAAACGGGGGCACGAGTGGAGCCCCCAGACCTTTGTGCTTAGGAGCCACTGAAGTCTGGGGGGACGGGGCGGGGAGGTGAAGTTGAAAAAGCACCGGGGCACCACCTGGCAGCTCCGTCTTCCTCTCCCCGAAATCCTTCTCCCTCTCTCAGCATTGGCTACAGCC
>NW_009724220.1:1061-10551 GCF_000703405.1 Apaloderma vittatum | reverse complement strand
GGGAGGGGGCAGCAGCGCCTGCCGGGGTTTGGGGGGTGCGGAGGAGGACGTTGAAAGCAGCAAGCGACAGTGTGTGCTGAGTGCCGGCAGCAGGGACTGCAGAAAATGAGGAATTTCCTTGAGAAAAGGAAGGACTTTTGTAAGCAGTGCTGAGAAGGCATAAGAGCTTGGGAGTCAGACCCGGTGGTGAGAGGGTCTGGAGAAGCAGTGTGGGGAGGGCTGGGGGAAGCAAAGGAAGCAGGTGGGCTGAAATTCTGCATCCTTACAGGAATAAGAACGTAGTTATTTTACTGAAAGGTAAAGTTGACAACGGTGATTCAAGTGCTTCATTTTTTTTTGCATCAGAAAGCGAGTTAAAAGTCATGTTCAAATCTATCTCCAGCATTTCTGGATGAGGAGTGTTGGTGAGGACGCACAGGATTGACAACACGGGGTGTAGGATGCTGCCGGTAGACAAGAAATGTGGAAAAAAGGTAATTGTGTGGTGTAGAGTAAACGGGAAGAGTGCAAGTGTCCCTGTAGCGTGGATTGGAATGGGGACTGGTAAAGGAGTGCGGGCTAAGGGAGAACGAACTACCCCATGTAAAATTAAGGTTGTTGGGAGTGCAACAGCCCATTGGTCTCCACTTTGAGCTTATAGTCTGGAGCAAAAAGCGAAAAGCTTCAGATGATTAAAATGGAGGCTTAAATTTGCCTATCCGTCTGGTGGAGAAACCAAGAGGTAGAAAGCTGGGAAAAAATAAATGTTACAGCTCCTTCTTTCCTTCTCTGAATCTTTGAGTTCTGTCAAGGTGTCGAGCAAATGTTTGGTTCCCTGGATGTGTTCCCGATCTAAAAATCACAGTAAATGTAACGCAGACCAAGATGTGCTTTGCAGTGGAGCTTCACAGCGCGCGCAGAAGACTCGCGATAATCGGAATTTCTTGGCTTCTGAAGTGTTTAGACTATTGCCAGCTGACCAGGTGTGTGCACTGAAGAAGATTCCTCAAGTTACTCCACAATACATTTAGAAAATGAATAAACAGTTACTTGTCTGTGTTCTGTTGTACTTTTAAACTTACACTAAACTAACATTCCCTGGGTGTGCTTTGCAGAAATACTGCCAGACTTTTCACTGGATGAGGAGCAATACGTGGTAGGTTAGGCCAGGGTTTATAAGGACAATATACTCATAATTAAGATGTTCTTCTTGCTTTAATAGGGGTGCATGAATCTCCTTTAAAAAATGCTTTTTTCCAGCAGACTAATTATTGGCAGCCATGTGCTTCCCTGAGCACTGTAACAGATCATGAGTCAGTCCCAGCTCAAGACAAATTCATATGGAATGCATCTGTTCATAAATGCAATATAGAAAATATCCAGCCAAGCTGAAAAATTAGGTTTCCCTGCCCTTATATTAATTTCTCAAAGTGTCTGCTAGTTGTATTTCTGCATGAGCAGTCTGTAAGTTCTCGCAAATGTTTTTCCTGTCTACTACCAGAGCGACTCTGTGTGCTGTGATTGGTACGGGCGTGCGGCTGAACGTGAAAATCTGGAGGCTGTAAATCTGTGAGGTGTTTACAACTCATCAAGTGATGGAAAATATAGTTGTGTTAAAGCTGATTACTTCAAAGTCAGCCTCTGGAGTTACCACTTCCTTGCGTGAGCACTGTTGCTGTGGTAGGAGCGACTACGTTTGGTTCTAAAGACTTTGCGAGTCGTTGTCTCTCAGTAACGAGTGTACGTGCTCTCTATGAACACATAAGTTTCACCTTGCAACAGGAGAAAGTAGCACTTTTCTGAGGAAAGCGCACTGGTTTTCATGGCAAAAAGAAAGGACACAGTGGTATGAGAGGATTCCACTTACAGCCTAACAATTCTCAGAGGTCTGGCAAATGCACAAGCTCAGGTCTGTGTTTTTAGAGAGGACTTGTCTGTTTTCTTTTTGTGTGTATGATACGTAATCAGGGTATGTGTGTGACGAGCACGAGCTAGAAGCTTTTTAAACATGTGTTCCAGTGCCCTAAAAAAATCAGGCTTTCTTACGGTCTTGCCAAAACACACACTCAGGCCAATCTATTCCAGCAGAACAGAAGATTTTCTGTCAGTTGATGCTTTTCGATCCAGCGCAGGAGTGGTCTCGGTTTACCTGGGGAATTTGGAAAGTTCTGTGTCTCGTGTTTACAGGAGTTCAGATGAGACAGAGCTATGATATGTTCTGCATTCTAGTTTCTTAAATAAAGGTTCCGGCTTTCCTTCCCGTGCACACAACCTTTATAGCTAACGCACAGCAAATTTAACTAAAGCGACCGCATTCTCCTCGATTTCAAGTTACTAAAATGTTCACTCGACAAACACTTGCGCGTTCCTTGAATACTTTTCTTAAAAACACACACACACACATAAATACAACTGTATTAATGCATTCAGAACTCTTTATTGTTTACACCACGTGTAGTTTTACTTGTACGTATATTCCATTTATATTTTGGAATAAATTATTTGGGTAAAAATACCCCTGTGAATTGAACATAGTACGATTTCAAAGGTAGGTGTACAATCTAAGGTAGATTTGTGAACTGCAATCAGTATTTAGATCTCCGTTACTCATTTTGGCAAACATTTCAGCTTGCTTCCCTCTGCAAGAACTGAAATTATCACTGTATTTTGAAATTGCAGTCTCTTTAACTTGTGCAGGCTGTTTTGTGACTCAGGCAATCTGTGTAATCTCAGTGCGTTAATGGACAGAGCACTCCGTTTCCACATGCAGAATATTTACATGAAATGGAACATAAAAATTAATAACCTGGCCTGGAGACTATTTAATGCACTGCAAGGGATCGTGGAGCCGACGTGCAGCTCCTCAGCCGCGCTGCTGCCAGGGCAGAGGAGTCGCTGGAAGCAAAGGCAGAAGGCACCGGCCAACTGCTCTTCTATAAAAGGCAGAGAGAAATGGAAGTGTTTTTAGCTTGGAGGCTGAAGAGCAAACCTGGAGCCCAAAAAAATCCTAAAACATACTAAAGAAAATGGACAAAGTCGATGGGTAAAGATTAGAAGTTAATTAGTTGTTACTTCTTAAATAGAATGGAAAAGGCTTGCACAAGTGAGATGTCATCGGGCAGTGGTCAGTGATGCCCTTTGGCAAGGAACTGACTAGTGGAGATGGGACACTAGATTGAGAAAAAAGGAGTGAAAGTATTTTCATGGTTTGTTGTATAATATATACTGCTTGCAAGTGTCGACTACTCGGCTGGACTGCAGAATTCAGATGTTCTGCCCTGGAGCAGAGCCCTGCCTCCCGCCCAGGTGCCTTGCCCTCGCTGGAGGCAGTTAACACGGTGTCACTCACGTGTTTTCGGAGCCCTTTACATGCACCGGACAGTGTGAGGAGCTCTCTGGTTGCTGCTTATTTCCCCTGCTGTTCCGTTCCGTACCAGTAGCCTGGTATTAGTATGGCAAATCCTCACGACGTGTCTGCATGTTTGTGACGCTAACAAACAATATGCAAAGGCTTAGTCACACAGACCTTGGACCAGGAAAGAACCAGATGGTTCGTATTGTGCAAATCCCTTTCTTTGCTTCTTTGTACATTCTTAATCAGAATGTACGTTCTTAATAACCTGGGCACCTCATGTACTCATTTAATTTGTTTGCAAAAGCGAGCAGTATTTTCTTATGAAGTATTCCTGACAGTTTTACTATCTGTATGTTTCTTTGAGACAGCTGGCAGATTCTATATATACTCTTGGGTTTTTCAGTTTTCTGCTTTATTTTTCGGTTTAAAGATAATTACTGAGAGCGTTAGCACATTTTGGAGAGAGGCATCACTAGACCATGTTTGCCTTAGCAGCCTTTTTTGAACAGAATATTCCATTTCTATTCTGTTTTGTGCTTTTTTGAGGGGGTTTGATTGAATTGCAAGGCACATTCTAAAAATAAAATATGAAACTGTGTTGTCTAGCTCTAAATGTAAGTATTTGGTGACTGCGATCAAATGGCATGATATGAACAGGAAGAATAAGGCCAAGCACTGGCATCTCAATACAGTGGCAACCAGAACAGTAACTGATCTTTTTGGCCTGTAAATCTGACTGAAGTTATAATTGCTAGCAGTCCAACTGTCGGAACTTCTGGGGAAAACCAGCAGGAAGCTGACACTTGCCTCATAAGTAACTTAAGTGCTACCTAACTCCTGTTCAGGAAACTTGGGGTTTGCCTTTTTTTTTTTTTTAATGTGAAAATGCACTTGTAGTTCAGCTAGAGTTAGTGTTGTTTCTGGCCAAATGGTCACGGGATTTTAAAGTTTAATCTAAGGAGAAGTGAATTGCTTTCCAAGTTTAATGTAGTCTAACCTAAAAAAACCCCCAAAGTAAAAATGTAAATTTTTAAAAGGGAGATGTAAATACAGGGACTTGGAGTAGATGAGAAAAAATTGCAGGACGCTCTTACTAAGATCTATCCGCATTAAAAAAAAAATAGTAAAAATTATACCACTGAATTTTCAAAGCTTGTAGTGGCAGCAGCAGGGAGTTACCACTGTAGGTACCGAACTGAGAGAGTGCTGCCAGGGTCCGGACTTCCTTCTGTGGAACAGAAATCGGGGTGAGAAATTCTCAGGAGAGAAAACCTGAGCTGTGCCACTGATCCCTCCAGATGGGTGGATCCGCTTCAGTGTGCTCTGGCTGGCTTTTAGGTAACTGAAAATAATGCTGGAAACTGGAATGGAAAAAATGGGTAATAAAATAAGTTAAAGCATCCATAATCATAGATACCCAGTATCTGCTTAAAACTAACTAAAACTAGAGCAGGAATTTCACAACCCTTACGAAATTCCAAATATCCAAAGAGAAGAATAACTGGAGAATCCACACAGTTGTGCTGAAAATCTGGAATACTTGTGTTTCATTAGGGTAAGGCAGTGGTTTAGTGATTAAATAATATTGCACCATATTCCAAAGCACCATCTCCCACTCCCCCTTCATTTCCTGAAGCCTGAGCCCTGTTTAAATCCCCGTAAAACTGCCTGGCACTGACTCGTGTTCAGACATGCCAGCTCATGCACTTCTCTGGGTTCCAGCTCGCTCTCCCGTGTCTGCAGCTGTCTCGCACCTCTCACGCTCCAAGAGCCCTGGGAGCTGCACGCCGCGGGGTTTGAGCAGCGGCACCACTTTCCTTGCCCGATGCCCGATTCTTCTGCCACGCGTGCTGCTGAGCGTTACGTGCTCCAGAATCTGTTCAAGATTCTAGCAAGCTGAAAAGCTGCTAGAAATAGTTTGTTTAAAAAGATGGTAATTCTTCACGGAGTCATTTGTCTCTATTCCAACCTGGCATATTTGTCTGAAACGTAACGCTGAAGTGCAGGATTGGTGGGAATCCGCAAACATCTCGATCTGTTTTTGCACGCACTTATATCACATTTTGTAACAAATATGAATAATGGCCTTTAAATTCTTCTTTAGTTCACTTGTACCTATTTCCACTGCTCTGAGGATTATACAGCAGCGTACGCCTTACCCCAAACAGTTCACAAATGTAACCCAGTGTGGAGTATGATGCAATTTAAGGGATTCCCTACCTGCCTTCGCAGTGCTTTTAATTCTTGCAACACAATCTGATTTTCAAAAGTCTTATCTCATTACTGAAACTCTATGTAAATAACAATGGCTGGGAGACTTTATTAAAGTAAGTATCTTTTTAAAATGTATATAGTGTGTAGATAATATTAAGATCTATATTGTGTAGTTGGTACAGATAATGTGGGCTTTAAGCACAGATTTTTTTGTGTAGTGTTGGTAAAATGTTGTGAGGATTTGTTTTGTATTTAAAAAAATCAGTCAAATCTCAGAGATTCAAGATTATTTTTTCTGGAGTACCTATATTTTGCCATGAGCTGGATAAAACCTCCCACCTGAAATGTTTGCATTTTTATGCTCAGGCTGCTGTAGCAAAGCTCATTTAAGTTAAGCTAAAAAAAAAAAAAAAAAAGATGTTGACAGATCTGCTGGGGTGGAATGACTCCAGCACTTAATCTGATTGATACTGTAGAGCTGTTTTACTGCTGCAAAGCTAGAAGAGGATGCTCTGCTTAACTCTGATGTTTCATTAGTGTAATATAAGTGTGTTCTATTGTTCTAGTCTGATTTTCTTCTCCCCTTTAATAGCCACCTAAAAGGAACAGTCACCGAAACGCTGAAAATGAGGATGAATGACACACTGTAAGGAAGGAGACTCTGCGCCAAATTCCACACATTTACACTGCCAACATTTATCCACAATGTTGGCAAAGAGGAGGAATACTTCTGAGCTGCTCTGTTATTTATAAGGCAGAGTTTTTTTTTCCTTTTTCCCCTGGTAGGACAGCACTGGCTAATCTGATTTGTGTCCCCGTCAGCTTAGTCACCAGTTTTTAGTGTGACATGGGGCAACTTGCTTTAACCCATCTGTGTCTCTAGATTCTCAGCTGTAATGTGGAGGTAATAGTTCTGTATCTGACGTCAGTACTTTGAGACTGAATTAAGATCCAAGAATATATTGCAATTTTATGTGAGGCTTTATTGCATATGAGAGGATCCTTATTTGTATTAATTTAATTAATGTTTACTCAGGATGTTGTGAACTTTGTCTATAAGGGCAGCACACGGGGAATTAAATGTTTTTTCATCTATTAAGTGTTTGACAAAATCAAGTACGACAATTTTCTTCAATTCCAGTTGACTCATACAACTAAACGCACCTAAAGACACTCTGCCTCACTCCTTTCTGAAGTCTTTCCAGAGTCTGTCTTCCCTGTGAAATACCACGTTTTACCATCCTGATCCTTTCCCTGCTCTCCATCTCCCCAGCATTACAGCTAAACGGTATTATTCTAATTGAATGTGTAGGAATGGTGCTGTGTCACAGAGTCTTAGCTTATGGAATGATTTCCCCCCACCCCTTCTTGTCCTGAAACAACCCAAAGCACAGCTTTTCCTGGTGGCGTGAGCTCCCAACAGAGAGTATGAAGTTAGAACCGTGCGTTCGGTCAGTGCCGGCGTTGGTTTGAACGACGTGTACCCAATGCTTGGGCATGTGGAGGTTAATTACTGTGGAAGAGTTTTCAAGCAGAAATTTGTTCTGGGAAGTTGCGTTAGGCAAAGACATTCTTTTTGCAATGTCTGCGCCACAGGAAGCAATAAAAGCATGTCTGAGTTCAGGCAGGTGAGTGTTCGCTGTAGACGTAACCTGTGTAGTTACGTTGCTAAGCAGAAGCTGGTTTTCTGTGCAGTTTAGATGCTACACATAATCCAGCTGGGAAGAGATGGGAAATGAAGTAAAAGAACAATAGAATGGCTATTTTTTTAAATCATAGTCAGGGTTTTCCTGGTGTAAGATTGGAGGTCTGCGGGACAACGTACCCTATTCATCTTGATATTTATAGGAAGAGACGTTACTTTTTTTATTCCTTGAATAAATCTGCAAAAATACTTTCTAGTGACATCTAGTATCTGTACAGTTCTCTTCAGATATGTTCCTGACACAGGTCAAAGCACCATGTAAGCACAAAGAGAAAGCTTTATCCTGTGTCATGCGCTCAGTGGGGTTAGAAATACTTCTTCCAGCTCACACCTAGTGCATTCAGTCCTGCATAAGAGGTAGGCCAGGACTCTAAGGTCCAGTCCACTTATTTGTATTGCTCTCGCTACATTAAAAATAGGGACAAACTGAATTTGTTTGGTTTTTTCCCTTAAAGTTTGAACAAAGCCTGTGTGCTATTTTATGCTAATAGAGTGTTTGCTCTTGTGCTTTGTTCAGACTTAGTGGGACTTCTGAGGAAAAAGTGAAGAGTTTTTTTTTGAAGGTCACATACATTCTGCCAGCTGTTGCTCAGTCGTTGATACTTGTATTCCTAATTATGTGAAACCCACAAGCAAGGATCTCATGGGATTTAGATACTAACTGTAATAAATTTTTGTGATTATTTGTTTGCTGCTGTAAATTTTCAAACCCAGAATTGGTCAGTCTCTTAACCTGCAGTTCCCCAAAGAGCTGCAATGTGCACAGTCTCCATCACTAACCCATAACTGATCTTTTTTGTTAAGGTAGCAGAAGAAAGTAAAACAAATGGCAGCCTGTTAAAAAACTTACGTTTCCCTTAGCAGTTTCCCATTTGGTACTTTACTTTGGATGGCGTATAAGCCAGTAGGCAGGTGGAAATTGGGTCATAGGAATCTTTCTGGTGCCAGAAAGGAACTTAATGGAAAGTGTTGAGCATAGCTCTATTTTCTAAGGAGCTTTTCTGTTCTCATCTGATTTTGGCATTAGGTACGTTTGAAACAATTGTAAATTGATGCTAAATCCATTTGGCTCTCATCAGCTCTGGTGAACAGCAAACATATTCTGTATAGATGTATGTCCACTGGAAATAGGAAATCTTTTATTTGAAATGTTTACAGCTTTGCTTGTACATTTTTATGATCTTTAAATTTCAAGATTCTGAATCTAAATGAGAGCTGAAGCTGTAAGACTCCAGCCTACTGAAGGCTGTTTGTTAGGTTAATGCTTACATTGAATATTATTAAATAAAACCAGGTTTTTGAGTAGGACTGGCAGCTGAACAGATTGATTTTTTATATACCATCTATTTATTTATCTGCTTTTGTTGATTTTTTTCCTACTATCTGTCTTTCTCTAAAAAACCATACCATTTGTTAGTCACTCATGGTTCCACAGAGATCAGAGACATTGTCATCATGTAAGTCACAGTGAAAAGCACCTGGAAAGGTGTCATTAGCCGTAGCTAATTCAGAGTAAAGGCGTGGTGTTCCCTGACAGCTGTCTTCCTGCACCAGTTGGAACTGCTGAGCGTGGTTGTTCTTGTCTCTCTCCGACTCAGACACTGCGTAAGCATCATCTGTTGGCAGGGAGCAGGGAAAGATCAGTCTGTGGTGCTCACCTTGGATCCTGGAGACAGCACTCTGCCCCTCCTGGGAAGAGTGTGCTTAATAAAGCTTGAGATTATCTTATTACTTTTTTTTTTCCTTTTATCAATAGATGTTCCGCGCAAGTTCTTTTGAAAAATGTTTAGATGCGCTCTTTGGATAGCCACATGTTCCCACAGAAGTCAGGTGACTGCGGAATAATAACTTAAAGTCATCAGATAACGATTATCTCTAGGGAGCCAAATCCACGTTCATCTGCAACGTGAGCTGTGGGTACAGGTATGTGGTGTACAGCGGCTTAGGCTTTCACTTGTTTTTCACAGCTTGTGTCTTACTCTTCTGTGCCTCCATTAGCTAAATTTCCCTAGTTATTTCACAGCTGGACAGCAATTATATTGATCCTTAAATAATAGACAAATCTCTTCAGTTCTACCAGAAATCAATGTAATCTTGTCCCCGTTGTGATTGCCCCATATTCCATGCAGCCGCAGAAAACTTTTATCGCGGTGCTGTCACACCAGGAGAGTCAGAACGCAAAATCGGTGGCTTGTGAGGGGCTGGAAGAACTAACGGAACCACTGAAACAACTGAAT
>NW_009724220.1:0-989 GCF_000703405.1 Apaloderma vittatum | reverse complement strand
AGGGTGGGCAGCGCCGCTGTGTCAAGCCTTGTCCCCGCGCGCAGGAAGAGCGCGGTGACCTCCCAGTGGGGCCTCACAGACGGCCGCTCGGACTGCCTGCGAGCCCACGGGCTGGTCAGGAGGGGTTACCGAGGTGGGGGCAGCGAGGCCGAAGGGAGCTAAACGCACCCACGGTTGTGTTTTTTTTTTACGACGCTCCCTTTTGCCAGGGCACCTCAGAGAACACATTTCCCCAGATGTGAAAACTGTTTAGCATGAAAGTCCAGTTCAGCTTTCATCCACCTGGCATTCTTATTTCTGATACTTAAATAGTATTTTTGAAAGAATTACAGTTCTTCTGTCTCACCATTAAGTTTAGATAAGTGGTGATTCACAGTTATGTCAATGGAGGAGTAAGATACTGGTCTGAGAATTTTAAAACCCGCAAATAAACCCTAGGTTATGTAAGTTTTAAAAAACAGCTATTTTCTTGCCGTAATTTGTGTAAATTGTTTTTGAACAGAGGTGAATTGGTTTCCTTCTCAGAAGCATTTACCCACAACAAATGTGTGCTGTGCAGCATTTTGTTCTGTTACCAGGCTACCTGAGACGATTCCATTGCCAAGAAGGATCAGCACTTTAATTTTGCCCTCTTTTTTACTGCATTGTCTAAAATTTAGTAAGGACACAGTATTGCTGCAAAAAGGTGACATGTAGGACATATGGTAGTATAAAATCTTATAAAACAATCTGTTATATCCAATTCATTTAATTAATTTTTATTAATAATGATTTGTATTGTAACATAGAGCTGTTTTTTTAAAGTAATCAAAAGGGAAGTGCACCTTCTTCATCCATCACAAGTATGGTTTGTTATGTTCAAAAAAAATTAAAGGTGAAAGAAATTCTGAGGGATACCATCCATACGTTATAAGGTTTTAACATAAAAATGTAAAAGATGAGTCTGTAGTAGGTTGACTCACAGAATCCCAGAATGTTGGGGTTGGAAG
>NW_009724219.1:6727-18922 GCF_000703405.1 Apaloderma vittatum | reverse complement strand
TTCGCTGGTTGTACTTGGAGCAGCGGTGATGTAAAAGGCCGCTAGGTCTAGACTGTTTTTTTAAAGCTGCTGACTTTTTTAGTGCTGTTTTGTTTTATTTTGGTACAAGCCTTCATTGTTTTTTTTTCCTTTAAATACTGAGTTCGTTCATATTTAACTGTCTGCCCGTACGAAGTGCCTGCTGGGGCTATTTTGAAGTAGGCCCCGTCCCCGCCAGCCTGCCCGCCCGTGGGGTGGGCTCCCTTTGGGAGATGCTGTGTGCAAAGTGTTTCTTTGGACCAGTAGTGAAAACTTGTCCGTGCGCAGGTGGGTTCTTCCCTGTCAGCTTTCTCCGTGAGAACTGCAGGCTGGTGCGTACGCACTCACTCACTTGTTGTTTTTGTTAGTCCTCAAGCTCTAGGGATGAGGCACTAAGGGACAGACGTGCCCAGATCCTCTCACGGGGGCTGCCGAAGCAGAAGCCCATAGAAGGAGTTAAGCAGGTGGTGGTCTTGGCTTCTGGAAAAGGGGGAGTTGGAAAATCAACCACAGCAGGTAAGATTTAGGTTTTGTTTATGGTTTGCTTTACACATTTTAGAATACTTGAAAGAAGCATTTGGGCACTTGTTGTGTCATTACCTTGTAACTGAGTCCCACTAACACAGCCCTTCACCTCTGTCAAGTCCCACTGCAGCCATTGAGAACCTGTTCCATCAGTACCAAGGGCTTGCCTTTAAATGAGGTGCACATAGAGCAGGCAGCGTTGAAATACTGAAGGACATTGAGATACTAGAGCGTGTGGAGAGAAGAGAACAGCGGTGGAGGGATCTGGAGCACAAGTCTTATGAGGAGCGGCTGAAAGACCTGGGGCTGTTTGGCATGGAGAAAAGGAGGCTGAGGGGAGACCTTATTGCTCTCTACAACTGCCTGAAAGGAGGTTGTAGGGAGGTGAGGATTGGTCTGTTCAACCAAGTAACGACTGACAGGACCAGAGGAAACAGCCTCAGGTTGCACCAGGGGAGGTTTAGATTGGATATTGGGAAGAATTTCTTTACTGAAAGGGTTATCAGACATTGAAACAGGCTGCCCAGGGAGGCAGTGGAGTCGCCCTCCCTAGAGGTGTTTAAGAGTCGTGTAGACATAGTCCTTAGGGATGGTCGAAGAATTGTCATTGTTAGGTTAATGGTTAAAGGTATTTTCCCATATAGGATCTAGGCAATCCTGTGATTCTTTACGCTCTTTGTAATAGTTGGGTGCTGTCCTGAGACAGTTTCCTTTTTTGAAGAGATGATGTAAGCTGGGTTAGAGGGAGCCCTGTGCTGGTGCAGTGATACTTTCTCCTTCCTTAGCAGCGTAGGTGTGTGTCTACAGTGCTACTCTGTGCTGTTTTGGCATAGTATTGTGCTCTATAGAGGATACTGATACTTAGATTTCAAAATCAGGTATCTGTCCAGTTTTCTCAACTACTTGTATAGACATTTCGTAAACAAAAGGTGAAGCAGTAGTTGTAAACCACAGAAATTCATTAGAGCCTTGTAAAGCACCTTGAACTCTTTTCTCAAACCTCACCATTAGGTTCTGAATTATTTTTTCTTAAGCTGTGCAGTGCCTGGGTGGTAGAACAAGATAGTACATAGGTAACCAGTACTGCAGAAATTTGCTTGAACTTAAAGATGACACCGAAGGTAAACACCTTTCAACAGATCTCTGTAAAGTGTTAGAAATTTGTTTAAAGATCTCTTCCTTAGCATCTACATTGGAAGAGTCATTCTTTAGTTGAATGTTGTCTACTGTTCATCTCCATTTGCTGTGAATGACTCATTGGTGTAACACTTGATTTCTGATTTTGTGGTTTGTGTTTCAGCCATGCTACCTGTAGTAAGGGTAAGCGTGCTTCAGAAAAAAACACTTCCAATTTTTTTTTTTTACATAGGATATGTGTACCTGTACAAAGACATGCAAAATGATTGACACTTGGATTTCTTAATGATGTACCTTTTGGTTCATGGCTACAATTCATACGTTGATTGTTTCACAATACTGAGAATGAACAATTTACAAAATAATCTGAATTTGCTGTTCAAATTATGTTAATCCTCCTCATGTCTATAGACTAATGTGCTAATTTAAGTTCTGCTAACTGGTGCCTGTGTGTAATTTGCACATATAGTATGGTGCATGTATAAATAATACTTAAAGAGTTGGGAGTTCAGACCCATGCACTTAAATAAAGTCAGAGTTCAACAAGCATTTAGTAAGAGAGGTGAAATGTAAATCAGGCATTTGGATGTTGCTGTATTGGACAACCTTCTGTTAATATATTGTTATAATATTGAAAAGAAAAAGGGAATCTAGATTCTTGCTTATTAAAATGAAAATAATTTTCGTGGTTCAGGTGAACAATGTACGATCAGATAACTTGTGAACAAAAGTATTGCATGGCATCATTGCTGAACTGTGTGCTTAAGATGATGTTCGGTGTGATGGAAGTTTGTGGGGAGAGTGTTTGGTGACAGCTCTGCTGAGAGCAGGAGTTGAAAAGCAAGGAGGATGGTATGCACCTCTGATTCCTAAAGCACCGCAGACGATAGCACCAGTCTTACTGCCTGCATTTCAGTTTGACGAAGAGGAGGCTGAGGGGGGATCTCATCATGCTCTACAATTACTTGAAAGGACATTGTAGAGAGGTTGGTGCTGGTCTCTTCTCACAGGGAATTAGGGACAGAACCAGGGGGAATGGTTTCAAGCTGCAACAGGGCAAGTTTAGGCTGGATATTAGGAAGAAATTCTTCACGGAGAGAGTGGTCAGACCCTGGAACAGACTGCCTAGGGAGGGGGTTGAGTCGCCATCCCTGGATGTGTTCAAGTGTCGTTTAGATGTGGTGTTGGGTGAGATGGTTTAGGGGTGACCTTGTAGTGTAGGGTCAATGGTTGGACTCGATGATCCCAAGGCTCTTTTCCAACCTGAATTGTTCTATGGTTCTATGATCTCTGAAGGACTGTCAAGGCTCTTCATGTTCTTTCCCCGTGTGTGTTTCTGTTTCAGTTGTTCAAGGCTGTCAGGGCAGTTCCTTAACCTGCTGAATAGCTCTGTTGCGTATAGCTTTTGTGTTGTATTTGCTGTTGCTCTTAGCACTTTTCTGAAATCAGCGTAGTCAATGATTAAAAGAAGAACCTGTGTTGTAGGAAAAATATTTTTCAATGCATGTTTAAATACTTTGAGGTTTGTTGTTGTTGTTTTTATTTGCTTAGTGTAAGTGTTGTTTGGTTTGTATGTTTCCGGTCTTTTTCTGGTCAAGGTGCTGTCTTTTACTAGTTTTCTGCTGTTTATACTCCATCTGGCCAAAGTTGTGGGTGTTTTTTTTTTGTTTGTGGTAGGATTATTTTAGTCTTACAGTATGATGTTTGCTTTTCAAAAGTCAAGTGGATACCTCAAAATTTTTTTCTTAAAGCTGTCATTTGGTAATACTTATAATATGTTTTTATTTTGTGATGTCCTCTAAAAACTTAGATTTTGCAACTTTTTGCAGATTAGCTTGAGCTTGTTAGCAAACATGGACTGAAATGTGGGTGCTGCTGCCACTTAAAGCAGTAGTAATGTAGAGATGCAAGAATGTAAGAACCAAGATGATGAATGCAATTACTAAGTGTGATGTTTTCATATTTTGTTAGTAATGATAACATTCTCAATATCTGAGTGTTAAGTTTTCTTGCACTTACTTTTTTTTTCTTCCTCTTTCTTGCAGTAAATATAGCCCTTGCCCTAGCAGCAAATGATTCGGTAGGTGAACATCTAATTTTCAGCCTTACCGTGAAACAAGCATGTGTGTCATAAATAAAATGGTTACTGCTGGGGGCAGCCACATACATTAAATCTAAGTATTTACTCTGACAGTTAATTTCTTTATTTTTCATGGACTTTTGAGTTTATATTAATCTATTTATATTTTATCACTGCCATGAATGACTTAGTAGATTTCTCATCCTTCATCTGGATTTGGCTTGTCCTTTCCCTTGTGTGTCTCTTGAGTTCAACGGCAATTCTGCAGGGATGTGTAGACATAGTAAAGGATGTTTTTGCTGGTTGGAGACACATGATAAATAATTAAATTCTATCACTGATTAGAAAAAATATAAGTCTTGGGTAGTGTCCAAAACATTTTTTATAGCTATAAAAGTTTACTTCTTCTGGAGAAATTAGTGTGTAAAAGTACTTTATGTGTAAACAGTTGAGGAAGGAAAAGGAGCTATGTATCTTCCGTAAAGCTTGAAAATAGATTCTTTTTGAGTGAAAAAATTTCATTGCCCAGTTTCTTATTGCTTGAGCTGTTACTTGGACTATAAATAGACAGTGGGAACCATTCAAGTGTAAGAACAACAGGTCTTCATATGTCCACCTGCTGCTAGAAACTGGGATTAGTTCCATTATGCACATTCATTGCCAGAGGTAAACCCAAGCAAGCACTGCTTCCTGTATGAGAATGTATAATGCAGGTTTTATATTCATAAAGCATTAATTAAAGAGAAAGTATCCCCAAGTACTTTAATCTGGTAAAAGTAACTCTTTTTGTTCTTGCAAAAGATGAGTAAAAGAAAACAACAGGTAGGAGGAGTGGGGTTTACATGCGCTCTGCACAATTCCTGTAGGAATTTTGTACGTGATTAAAAAAAATTCCATAAACTCAACCGTACTTGATAAGAATAGAGTGTTTTAAGATGTTACATGAAAAATATGCTGTTTGTAATTGCGTCCAATCTTTATATTTCCTAGTTTTTAATTTTATGTTTTAAATAGGCTACTGGAGTAATTTGATTTCAGAAAAAAATCTGTCATCTTGAAAAGCAAAACTGCCTGAATGCTTCCTTCTAATTAACTTTAAAACGTGGCATTTGCTGTAATACTTTTAAAAACTGAATGTGATCCTGGGGTATGATCTGTGTTGTGGCATGGTCTTCAAGTAGCTCCATGGAAACCGTGTCAAGTTTCTTTCTGTACTAGCTTAAGTGTTTTTAGGATCATGCCTGATACTTTTCAAACACGGGTTTTGTGCATTGTTTATATTTAGATAAAGCATCTCTTAGTAATTCTCACATACACGAGTTTTGGGATTGTGCACTTTGTTAAACATCTGGCTTTAGACATAATAATGCGACACAACACTTCTGTAGCCCGTTAAAACACTTGTAAAGCACATAAATAAGAGAGACCATAGTCTAGAATGATCAAAGAGATTGTTGCTGGAGTCATTTGGAAAATCAGCAACTGAGAAATAATTCTAAATGAAAGCGAGCCAAGAAAGTGAAGTAAACATGGAATGCAGTAGTCATTTCCCATGTGACAGTATTTAGTGGTGTAAAATGGGAGGCCAGCATCTGGTGGATGTTCATCAATAAAGAGCAGCTGAAATAGCTGTGACTTGCGTGAACTGATGGTCACAGTTTAGCAAGCTGCTGCCATGGTGAAGCTGTGCCTTGATGTAGTGACAAGGTATAAAATACAAAATTAAGGTGGATTGCATAAACTATCTTGTTCGTACATTAATATGTTGGGATTTTTTTTAAGGTAACAGTGGCATACATTGTTTTTATGTTTAACCTTTGGGCTTGAATTTGCTGTTGTGCTCACTTGTGGACTCCCACTGATTTTAGTTCACTAGTTTTGTGAGTTAAGGGTGTGAAATTAATGTCTCTGGGACCTTGATCTGGGCTGGGATTGTCCATTGCTCTGAATTGTAGGGATGACTGCAATATCTGGTTTTGTCACAGTGGAATAAATAAGGAGGTTGTTTTCTGGAGTCCATTGGTGCATCCTGCTGAGGCTCATGTGGCATCCTGACCTCAGACATGTGGCAATGGACCTCTTCATTTTACTTTTTAACAACTACTGATTGTGCATCACCTTCCTGTGGTTCCCCTTCATTGCTATTGTAAGTTCGTCTCTTTCTGAGGAAGCAGTAATGATTCTGTTAGTAGATCTGAGCTTCAGCAGCCGCCTGCAACTCCTTATGTCTCTTATAAGCAAAATACAGATTTATAGAAACAGTTGCTTGAATTTGATGTACTGTTTAAAGGAGGAAACAAAGGACTCGTGAAATAAGACAGGTCACCGTGACAATAAAGGTCTGTGCTTCCTTCATCAGATACAGTCTGTTTCTGCTACAAGTTCAATGTTTGTAAGTAGGTTTTCAAAGCAAGTAGTGCTCCGGAGCTAAATGACTTTAAAAGTAATGTTGTCTTCTGATCTTTCAAGTGTTCTCTTTCTAAGATTATACAGGTCATAGACTATTGAGAACAACTGTTTTCTAGTGAGGGAGATCTGTGGAGGAAGCTTTCAGAGATTGGATTAGAGTAGATTCTTTCTGCTTTCAGTAACAGCTGTGACCTCTTATTGTTGTTTGATAGTGTCATAAGCTCGAAGAAGATTAATACTCAAAGCATAAGGGAATTTTTTTTCTCTTGATAAAAGAAAGCTTCCTTCCATCTTCTCTTAAAAGTCTACTCTCTGTAGTTAAAAAACAAAACGTAAACCCCACTGTTTCTGTAGAGATGTATATGTTTTTAATATGAAAGCTTTTTCAGTTATTGTGATGATCTGGAGTATTAAGGCATCAGCAGAGCCTTGGACGTAGTCGCTGGCACGCAGTGGTGTTGGCAGAGCTGGGACTTGAATTCAGGAGTTCAAGTCTTGCATGCTGGTGCTCAGTCTGTTTGGCATATTTTTACCTCATGGTTACAGAGTAAATAATTCAAGACAGGATTTCATTTAGATGCCTAGATACCACATCCAAGACAAAGTAGGGTTTTTTTGCAAGCTCTGTTTTTGTTTTGGTTTTTTTTGATGTAAAGCCAGAGAAACAAGCAGGGCAGCAGCCTCTTATCCCTTTCTGGAATATTAGGCTTTTGTTACCCTGGGTTACCTGTTAATAGATGGATTTGTTAAGAATCATATAAGCTCTTGTGCCCATACCAAGACCTATATATCTATACAGTGTTCTTTTTGTGTTAAGAAATATCTTCAAGTTTTACCCCTGTGTCCTATTTTTAATTGCTTGCTTAGTTTGACAGCTGATTCTTTTTCATTCTTTTGATGTACCAGCAGTCAGTTGTGCTCCCCTAGGAGCACTTGGGAAGAATTTTTGGGTTTTGCGCCAGGACGATTCATATTCAGACTAGAATGACTACTTATGAAAGCTGCCTGGCCAGAGACGATTTATTATAGTAGAAACAAGTTGAATTAATAGATGGCAGCAATAATAGGATAGAGATTGCTTGTTTATGAACAGAGTATTTTAGAGAGCAAACACCAGCTGTGCATGACTAAGGATGGCACAAATCCAGTTGGGAGGCTGCATGCTTGTGCTGTCACTATGAGGCAAGCTCCCCAGTCAGATTTCCTTTGACTCTCCTTTTCCTTCCAGGAGGGTTTTACGTTTTTCACCATAGGATGAAATGGTTTTTGGGTTGTGAAGGACAGAGGAGCGAGAAGGAAAACTGTATGGAACAAATTAGCATGTGAGCATAAGAAAGCGACTTCTACCTGCAGTGGTGGGGGCATCAGTTTTAACCATTCGCCCAAACTCTGTGTCGGAGGATTGTTGGGTCAAGCAGACCAGGACCAAAGTTTGAAATATGTCAAGGGTAAATTTTATCTTAGGGAGCGGCCTTTGTTTTCCTAAGCAAAGCCCCTTGTTGCTCAGCACCGCCGTGTTTCAGACCTCGGGCCAGGTGCTGGGAGGTGGCCGGAGGGGAGGGCAGGGGGCAGAGCGCCGCTCCCCTCAGCCAGGGAAAGGCCGGGCACGCTGGCTGGGAAGTCAAGCCGGGGAAAGTTGGTGATTAACTAAAGGAAAAACACTTATTCAAACAATGTCACAGCCAAAATGTCACAACGCAGGTTTTAGTGTTTTGGTTTGGTTTTGGGGGGCTTTATTTTAATAAAAAAAGAAAACTCGTGTGGCTCTCTGCCTGTTACACGCACATATGAGTAAGAGGTTTCTCGCAAATATATACTGTTATAGCATAGAAAGAACAGAGTCTTCATGTGGATTAACTATTGTGCTAATAAAATCAGTTTTAATTGTTTCAAAATGTATATTTATTCAAACAACAGGTATTAATTTTAAAACTACTTACAATCCACCCAGTCTGTTTTCTTTACATTCCTCCCCCCCCTCCCCCCAAATATTTGTCTCCTGTAATTAAAACTACTTGTCTGTGGGATAATTGTTGCCTACTGCATTAATAGGTGATTTCACAATGTATATACATTTCTTTCTGGTGATGAAAAAATTCCCTGTGAGGGCACAAACAAATCTAGAAGAATTTAGACAATAATGGGCTCCTTTATTGAATAATTAGAACATGAAGGCAGGTTTTAGCCTGTTTGGTCCTCCTCCTGTGCAGCTTTCCTAATTATTAGTGTTTGATTTTTAGGCATCTTTACCTTTGTTGCTTAGAGAATCAGGAGATTTTAATTGCTATGGATAAGTTGTTCATGCTTGTTCCTTAATGCTAAAACTGTCAATAAAGCTGGAGATGCCAGTTAGAATTGATTTGGGTTATCTTGCAGTAACAGCTTGGCTTCCAGATCAACCGAGAAAATAAGGCTTTAAAACTCCTACTGTTTTTCAAGTAAAAATAAAAGAGTGAAATTAAAAATAATTTGGACATAGGACATGTAAAATGATTTTTTTGTAATCAAATAACTATACACTTAAATTGAGGAAAATAAAACTTTATTTTTTTAAAAGTGTTTATGTGTAGAGTTAATTAGCTGCAGCCAGTCTTCATGTCATTGAAAGCCTAGTGCAGATGTTAGAGAAACGGATGTGAAAGGTGAGGCATGTTTATAATACTCTGGCATGCTGCGGAAGTGGTGAGGCATCTTGTAGAGATGTAGTAATATTTGGGATTCTGTTTTCGATTTTGGTAATTGACTTTTTAAATAGTGATATATTGATTTTTTTTTTTTTTTCCCCCAGTAGGGCACATAATATCCAAGAAGGCCACACAAGGTTGAATCACTGGCATCTGATTATTTAGAAATCTGACGAGAAGCTACTGCAGACTGTTGTGGGAAAAAGTGCCAGAGAAGTTCTGTAGCTGATAGAAAATCAGAAGATCCTTCAGATGAAGGAGAAGTGTTTTTAGACCAGTAGAAGAGTGAGTGTTTAAAACAAGTCTGCATTTCCAGAATAGAGAGTGAGAAAACTGTAGTGGTACTTCTTTGGCTTTAATCCAGTTTACAGCTAGGCACTTAAATAGTGTGCAGCTGAAAGAGTTAGAGAATTAGGGATTAAAAGATGGCTATTCAGTGTGTCAGTATGTCAAACGAGGAATCCGGAGCCTATATTGATTTTGAGCTCCCTTTTGTCCTGTGTGTTGCCTCTTGCAGTTTAGGATTAGCTCAAAGTCTATAATGATATTAAGAGGGTAAATTGAGAGTCCTGGTGGTGGATTAAGAGCATCAGATTTAGAAATTCCAGGCACCTTCTCTTAGCAAAGCTGAAATTTCTGTCTTTGGAATGGGCTGCAGCTGCTGAATATTGGGAGCGCCTCTAATGTAGGGAATCCTTCACCATATAGAACAATGAGAGCTCATTAACCTGTGCCTCCATCCCTCCCGGGCTGAACACCAGGGACTTCTGGTGGTCTGCAGAGTTGACCTCAAAGTAAAATATATATGTATATATATATGTATATGTGTGTATATATATATGTATACCTGGTGGGTATACATATGCCCTACTACGTAGGAAAAAAGAAGTCAAGGAAAGATGAGCAAAAATGTAATGAATGCTGTCAGAGGCTCCCTGAATGTTTAGCAGTAATGTAAGCTATGTTGATTAACAGCTATTTATAGCATTTTCTTATGAGCTGATTTTTTCGTTTATCTTCTTTCTCTCTGGCATGAAGACTGGCATGAAATCTTTTATTAGGCTTGTTCCTATATAAACCATTTAAAAGCTTGGAAGAAATCAATGAATATAACCAGATTCTGCCCTGAACACAGAATTATGTGTGGAGGGGTCCTCGGTGATACGTGAGGGGAACTGGTTGCATTTGGTTGAAAAATCTGTTACTGGAAAATGTAATTGATTTTTGTCTTTCAGCTAATATTAACTATGAAAAGGCAACCTATGTCAGGAAAGTGTCAGGGAGACTGACGAGCTCTTAAGGGTCTGCAAACATAGTTAGCAGGAGGGGACATGTGGATCATTGTCATTAGCATGAACCTGCATCATCTGTGCAAGAACCACATATAGCAGAAGTCACCTGCCTAAGAGAACAAACATAGTAGCAATTGAATCAATTTGAACCTGCTTAGGGAAAAGCAAAGGATGCAAAATACGCTGTTTTTTACAGGACCACTCTCTGCCAGTATATGGAGGTACTGTGTCTAATGTGGCCTTTGACAACTTTACTTTAATTTTCCACCCAAAAGGATTTATTGCAGCTAAGTTCAGAGCTTCAAAGTAATTAATTCAGAATAGAGCTGTCTTGCAAATCTGTTGCTCACAAAGTAGCAGCCAAGTTCAGAGGCTAAACTGAGGTTTGATTACATTGAGAATTTTTCCAGAGAAAGGAAAGGATCTTTTTAGTGAGGTTATCTATGCCTGTAATTTGTACACTGCAAAAAACGAAGCTCAGGGATTCTCATCTTTCAAGGATGTATGCAGTTAGGCAACAAAAAAAATACATAGCTCTAGAAAGTAGTTTTCTGAGTGTAGTAAACTTGAAGATTGATTCATTCAAGCTTCCTTCCACAGTTGGGCAGGTGGAAGGAAAAGGACAAATGCTGACTTGAGAGCAGCTGTTTTGAACTTGGTTGTTGCTGTGCCGGCTTGAGAGATGAAATGCTGTTTGTTTAATAGCACAAGATAGACTATATGAAGAAAATGCATCCGTAAAATACAGTGGAGTTGTATTACCTGACTTTTTTTCCTGCAGAGTGCTGAGGTTGGCTGTCACAGCAGTGTGTGCTGTGCTCTGAGAAGCACTTAGAAGCTGGGGCACTTTGACATGCCTGGTTCTGCTTTCGTGCTGCGTTTCTGTCTGTGTAACCCTACTTAAGGAAAAAAACCCTCAGATTCAGTACAAGATGTATAGGCATATGAAAATAATGCCAGAGGGCACTAGAGGAAACCTAGAGCTTTTTTTTTTCCTTTTCTTTCTTTTTTAAAATTGCTTTATTGGTCCTGCTTGTGATCCCCTGTAATCTGTTACTTCTGCCTAGATGTTCTTTTTAGCCTTGTCTGATGTTACGTGTGCTTTTTAGGATTTGTTTTAATGCAGCAGTACTTTGCGTGTGCTGGTTTATATGAGATGTGACTTATATGGGTGAAAACACAATTTATTAAAATTGAGTTTAAATTTTTTTTTTATTATCGTAGCTCATGCGTCTGGATTAAACTTCAATCAGCATGAGAAGTATCCGGTGTCGGTAATTCTGGTTAACAGTTTCTTGTGTTAGCATCCAAGTGTGAGCAAATTGTTTGTTCTCTTGGGGATTTAAAACATTGTGAATGCTGGAAGAGATGATCTGGGCTATCCTGTGCCTTCTTAAAAGATCTCTTGGTAGCTTCCAGAATGCTTTTCCAAGATAATTAAAAGCCTTGAGTAAAGGGTTATTTTTAGTAACCTAGGGATGCTTACATAATGCAAATGCAGGGATAGTTGGGAGGAACAAATCTCAAAATCTTAGCTGCTTTCTGTATAAACTGCTGCTTGTAGGCAGTATGAACTCTACCTAATGTCTTGAATTGCTTGGTGAAGAAAAAAAAAAAACTACCTTAGGCTATCTTTAGTGAGGTTCTGCCAGTGATTTAAAGATTTTCTAAAAGACCTTTCTCCTGTATTCCTGTAGAAAGCACCATACTTACAGGAACACTTTTCCCTTAATTGACTGGAGTTATAGCAGCTGGAGAATCTGTTAATTATTTTTCTGTTTGAAAACAAAACTTTTATTGAACCATACCCATGAACAAAAACATACCCATCTCAGAAACAGGCATCCTTCTCAGTTTTGAGGAAGCATAGAAGTTGTTGACTGTCATGTTTATTGTTTTAGCTTGAAACAAAGATCAACTTTGTAATTTGGAGTAGTAGCTGAATTTGCAAAGTCCTCCTTGGTGACTGAGGATTATTTTTCTCTAGTGTGCATGCGTTTATTCTTCTTTTCAGGAAGTTTGGTAAACTCAGGTGCTCTTAGGTACTCTT
>NW_009724219.1:0-6696 GCF_000703405.1 Apaloderma vittatum | reverse complement strand
CAGGAATGTAAGTGGCCTCTGGGTAGTGAAAATCTGATTCTACCTAGGAGGTCATGAAGTCAAAGTAATTAATTTAGATCATCCTAGATCTTCAGCCCTTTAGGCTGAAAACAAAACCGTACTGAGTTTGTAAGATCATTGTAGTTAAGTCACAATCCTTAGAAACTGAGGGAAAAGATGCCAGTCAGGCTTAAGACACCGTGTAGGTTTCTCTGCAAATATTTACTTTCACTTGAGAAATAATTTGGTGGCACAGCCCTTAGATAATGTTTTGATGGGTTTGATTAGCTGCTGACACAGATAAAGGGACTGAGTCATGAATCTTTCTAGTTAAAATATGCATTTTGTACAAGAACAAAGAAGCTCTAATACTGTTGTTGATGTCTTTGAAATCTAACATAAAAATGGGTCTTTGCAGTCTTTTTGAAATTGCAGCTTTCATATATTAGGCATGAAATAGAATAATTTGTCAGAGTACCTCCTGAAATCTTTTGTAATAGCTTTCATGGGATGTTATAAAGAAAGAAATGTTAAAAAAATCTAAACTTAATAATCCATGTAATTACATACTCTTTATCTGTTTAATGAAAAAAGCATGCTGAATAACAACCCAAATTTGGTTGATCTTTGTAGCAAAAACTTGATTTTCAAAGTACTTAATATATAGTAATGTGTTTTTTACTTCTTGATGGTAAAAGTTAAAATGCATTTGGCGTATATTAGGTAAATTTAACACTTTAAATTTTTCAGCTGTTAACCGCATCTTCAGGGTTCAATATCAACAGCTTAAAGAAGGAAAAAAACCCCAACCCCCACAGAAAAAACAACCTCCCAAACCCAAATTATTAGGTACATTGTAGAAGAAGGGGTCAGTCTTGCTTCTTATGTATCTAGACTCTTATGAGTTGGTTTCTTTATCTTAACCTTTCAGACAAGCTGTTAAGCACACTTGCCTGCAATTTTGCAGAATGTTGAGTACAGTTATTTTTTTCTATTAGAGAAACTTGATGTTTAACACTTTAAATGACTTGCTCTTTACTACCTAATTTGCACAACTTGGGAATTGATAGTGTATCTTGCCATCTGTAGGAAAAATAGTTTAATTTCCACAAAATGTATATGTATATCTATAAAAAAGCCTATAGAAATGAATCTTCGGAGTCTAGACTACATAATTGAAACATTTTTTAAGTTTATTGCCTAATGTACCATACATAGTTGAATAAACATTTTTTAGTATTCTTTTGTGTAAATGCACTTGATTAACATGTTATACCTACTTAATTTGCTTCAGAGACTTGCATTTCACTGTTTTAAAGATGTCTGCAAAAGTTTACTTTGGCTACTTAAATGGAAGATAAAAATATGGGTGTGTTGTTCATGTTCCTCATAGTCTCTAGTATAGTTCAAATTGCATTAACTCAAATATATCTACAAGCATTGCTTGTTTTTTTAACAACAACATTTGATACTTTAAAAAAAGTTAAAATATTATTTCTGCGTAAATGTACATGGAGTAGGGAGAACATTACTTATGTTTGTTAATATAAAATCTGTGGTCTACCTTGGAAGTAAGATGATGTACAAGTGAGGATTCTGTGTATTGAGAATCTAGATTTTGTGAAGCTGTCTTGCTCAGCTTGTAAAGATGTTATATTTCATGCTTCGAATACAATTCAGAGGGAAAGAATACAGTGATAACTTACATGTACAATCAAGATAATATGGATAAATTTTTTATTTCTATGGGCAGGGTTGAAATTTTTCCAGCTAATAATTCCTAAAGCAAGACAGACACTTTGACAAACACTTTTCATGTTTGTTCCTTACACAGACAAAAGATGTTGGTTTACTTGATGCAGACATATATGGACCTTCAATTCCAAAGATGATGAACTTAAAAGGAAACCCAGAATTAACACCAAGTAAGTGGGAGTGATTTTTCTTGCTATTTTCTCTGTAGAGAGATGAGTGTGGACCACTTGTTGGTGCTTCCTTGGTGTGACATGGAGAGGATGCAAACAGAAGATGAAGGCTTAGTGTATTTTTTAATTATTTTTAGTAATGAGGTTGCTTTCAAAGCTAGCTTGTACAACTGGGAGCATATTCAGTGTCTGTTGTTGTGTATGTGTTGGTCCACAGACTTTATGAGTTTCATTCATTATTACTAGAGACACTGGAAAGGGTAGCTGGGAAAGGAAGGTTATTGTTAGTAGTTTTAAACTTGCTGTACAGGATCCCACTATAGAAGACCTCCAAATTAAAAATCAAAAATGCTAATCTAAGGAAAAAAAAAGACTTCAGATAGAAGTTGTGAGTTTAGGAATGCAGTGGTGACTTCACCACCAGAACGTAAAGACAGTAGACAAACCTGTTGATTTTACTTTAACCGGGAAGGATTCTTGTCCGGGGAAATGTAAATGCGGGTTGGAGAGTCTGGAGAGGAATAAGCACGTCCTAAAGTAGAAAGGTTGCATTCAAGGCAAGGTTGATGAGGCCTTGAGCAACCTGGTCTAGTTGAGAGGTGGCAGGGAGGTTGGATTAAATGACCTCTAGGGTCCCTTCCGACCTAAGCCCTTCTATGATTCTATGAAATTTGCTTACCTTTCAGAAATTTGACTTCCACCTAGGCTAACCGAGGGTGAAACTGAAGAATGACTTTATCCTGAGACCTTGGCTGTGTGATGCTTGGGTGTGTGGGAGTGGGCTTTTTTTGGGGGTGGTAGGGACACTGAGGCGAGGGGATTTGTTTAATGATTTGTTTTGCCCATCCTATGACAAAGTACATGTAATGATAAAAATTAAATACATGTAGCCACAGACAAAAACAACCCTGTGCTCTAACACCTGGCCTACACATTAAAAAGTACCAGGATCCTACAAGAAGAAAGTATGAACTGGCAGTAGTTGCTGGCAGGCGGCGACGTGTGCCTGTTCACGTAGGACATAAAAGGGCTTTAGCGAAAGAATCGACTGTAAATACCCATTAATGCTTGTCGGCAGTAATTGCTAGGTAAAAGGGAAATTAAATGCTGCTTCCACTTCCTCTGATATTTGTTTGTTTATCGTAGAATAGTTTGGGTTAGAAAGGACCTTTACAGGTCATCTAATGCCCCATCCCCTGCCCCCAAAATGGGCAGGGACGTCTCTCATGAGATCAGGTGAAATCCCCTCAAACGCTTCCAGTGATGGGGCATCCACAGTTTCTCCGGGCTGTGGATGTTTTTAGCCTCTGAAAAATAAATAAGTCGCAAACTTAGTAATTCTTATATAAGTATACACATATAATCATATAATTCTTATGTAATTCTGTCTCCGTATTCTTATACCCTGCACTCTGAATAAAAGAAAAGTAATGTATTTCCATATACGGATGCGCTGCATGTGCTTACACGGGCAACTGTCAAATTGACTTTCTGCATTTAAGTGCCTGGCTTAGAAATACAGACTTGAGTTAGATTAATTTCTGAGAGAGAAGGAGGGTACTAGGTTTTATTTGTTGAGTTTCTGTTTTGTTTTTTTTAAGTCAAAGATTAGCTCTGTTGCATAATAAATAACTGAACCCTCTGATATATCATTATCAGAGCTTGACTTCCTGATGCACGTTGAAGTATTCTTGAGTCCTCTTGTACTTTGGACCTTGTTGAGGGTATATGTCATACAAGTTATTTTTTCCAGTAACAGTTTTCTTTTTTTAGTATGAATTTTGCATTTGAAATACATTATGCAAAAGGGACTATGTTGTGATGTTCTTTATAGATCTTCTCTTTTCTTTTTTGTCTGATGTTGAATTTTTCCTTTCCAAAGGAGATCAGGCAGAAATTTGATTCTCCATTTTTTCTTTTCCTCACTGTCTGAGAAATTGTGCAGATAACCTTGAAGTTCTTATATGTTTTGCTGTGTATTTTATCAATCCATATCCAATTTAAATCCACAGCACGAGCCACAAATAAGAAGCAAGTTGCCCAGTCTGTCTCATATGGCCATACAAATTAACTTACTGGCAGTGCAAGAACTTAACAGTTTGTTCAGTCAGATATTAGGACAGCTCAATTTTGTTTGTATTTAAATTTCAGTGAGTGCAGATATTTTGGGTATATGGCTGAGAATTAACTCTAAACTGTTGTATTAACATGTTTCAAGTGTTGTTAAAAATACGAAATTCAATGTAGTAGAATTTGGAGGATTTTTCCTGACTTGAAATTGCTGCTGTTGACTTGTAAGCAGTAATGTTTCTATCACTAGAATGCATTCTCTCTACTTCTGCATGGAATGTTCAAGCAGATATTAACAGGATTTAAGAACATACCTTATTTTTAAACTGACAGAAGATGAATTAGTGTATTTCAAAAGCTTGACACGTTACACGAGTCCGCTGAGAAACTCCTGTAGTAATTCAGTATGAATGATAACAGGATAGAATTTGTATTTCAGGAATTCACTTCTCTGTGCACTTTTAACTCTTGAGTTGGTAAAGCTGTAGAGTAACACAGAACATGTTGGCAGAATAGCTGACATTAAGATGATTTCATTGTGAAGATAGGAATTCAGCTGTAATTGTGAACTTCAGGGATTTCTTTAATGAGTGACAGGTAGGATAAGCTTGCAAGGAAGGTGTAAATGTTGCAGTGAGTACATAGAGGTTCATACGCATAGAGATAAAAATGTGTGTGAGCCTTGTATTTTAGTATAGTGAGGTTTAGTGTTATTTTCTGATTTCTTACTACATTTTCAAGAATAAAACATAAATTCTGAACAAATATTACTCTGTACAGTAATTGAGCAAAGCCAGGCAGTTCTGTGTTAAAGGTACACCCTAATGATATAGACATGACAAGTCAGTCAATTAAAAATATTTGTGGACTGTACTAGCAGTGAAAAATTATATTTTCAATCTATTGCTGCCTTCAGTGTGAGGCCTGGATTTGAAAATGAATCTGCAGAGTAATCCTGGGAAGTTCTGAGCACTCTTGCACTCTTTGATTTCTATTTCTCTTTTCACATGTAGCAGTTGAAAAGGGATTAGGGATGCCTTGTACCGTACAGAATAAATTGGTACAGCAATTACAGAATAGAAATTATTATAGTTATGCTATAATTTAAGTTTTCAAAATGAATTAGGAGTTCTTAGTGAGGAGAGTCTGTATAAATGGAAGATACTCCATTAATTTAATTTTGCAAATGGTAGTGTATTAGAAAGTCTGCTACCATTTAATAGGATGTCATTCAAAATAATTTCACTAAATGGTCAGGGAAATACTGGTTATAAGGTTCACAACTGAATTTAATTAGCTAATGAAGGATTATCTAACTATGGCACAAATATTAACTTTAGCTACCATATATACACACAGGGCAACATTTATAACACAAGTAGCAAAAGCGTTCTATTATTTCTCCAAATAATTTACTTAAAAGCCATTTTCTGGCTTAGTGAACTGCATAATTTCCTTTTTTTCCTTTTTTTTTTTTTTTAATCTACCATTTAAACTAGTTGGTAGAGAGTAAAAGCTATTATATTGCCAGAAAGATATTGCTATTTTGCCGGATAAACACAACATTCCTTCACTTAATTTAAATGATCATAAAGGTTTTGGTGAGCTGCTTTTCTGTTATGAGAGTTGAATGCTTTCTTAGTATCTTTTAGGTTTGTTGTCATTTTATTATCTTTTTCTTTCTTAATAAAATAGTATATTCAAAAGATCAGTAGTGAGTATCTGTTTTCAAAATTTGATATAAAAAGTAATTTCTGAGAGAATGCTAGCAGTAGTTTGGTCTAGCTCAGTTGAGTCTAATAATACTACAGGAGCTATAGAAATGAAATTACTGATAAAATACTCAAGTCAGGAAAGGATACTTCCAATTTTTTCCTGGGAGACATTTACATGTTTACTATTCTTTAGAGAGTGATAGCAGAATTTTCTAACAAAGTGGTAACTTAAACAGTCACAACAGATTCTGCTTCAAAGATGTCTGCTGGAAATAGCTATATCAAGGGATTGTGGTGCATACTTTTGAAGGTTATAAATAGAAAATTTGCAGTGGACTGGTTAAATAGAGAAAATGTTATATAGGCAGCGTAATTATGAAGAAACCGTGAAGAGGTTTCTTGATCTTACATAAGGGTTTAATCTGAAACAGCTTGAATTCTCAAAGTTGTCTTTATCATCCTTTGCCAGTGGAATTACATCATGATTAATTATAATAAAAACTAAATTTGATTCTTTCAAAAAACTCATATTTGCTAGTGCTACATTACCTATGTGAACACTAAGTAATTTTTTGATCTTGCCCCAGTTTATCTGGATGACTGAAGTAGAATAGTCACATCTGTCTTACATGTGTCAAAGTAATAATAATAATTCAGAATGTTGTAATTAATTGTGGCTTATGTTTTGGAGGCTCTTTCATAGGTGATAAGGTAGTTGGAAATGAGAAGAATACTCAAGTATTGGATGGTAAGATTGACAAAGCGATAGACAACAGGTTAGCAAAGGCATACAGAGCTTTTGGAAAACTCCAGAGAGGAGTCTGGTGTAACAAACACCTGAAGAAAAGTACAAAGATGAGTGTGTACAGAGCCGTTGCACTGCCTGCTCTGTTATATGGGTCTGAATCCTGGGTCATCTACCTCCACAGCCTGTGACTTCTGGAACACTTCCGTGAGCGCTGCCTCCGTACAATCCTGAACATCCA
>NW_009724218.1:0-8512 GCF_000703405.1 Apaloderma vittatum | reverse complement strand
ATAAAAATATAAAGATAAATAAAAAAATCAATAAATATATGAATTCTGTTTCCCCCTGAATTCTCCCAGAGGAATAAAGACTTTTAGTAGAAGGACAGTGTCATTAACCTGTATTTTACAACAGGATTCTATGTAAAGATTTTAGCACCGTAAAAGTCAATCTAGTTGTAACAGATGGAAAAAAGATGAATGCTAAGTGCATGGCTTTTCAGTGCACTAAAGTGCTGAATGTTCTCATTCCTTCCCTCCCTGTACTGTATTCTCATCCTGAATAGCTTATTCAGACTGATATATGCTATGACAGAAAAGCAATTAAAAAACCCAAGGTTTAGATCCACAATAACTGAGCTGCTCTTATAAATCCCTGTGGTTATCCTGGTCTTCCAGAAGCACTGGTCTGGTACAATAAGAAGTTGTTTCCCCTCTGTTTTGGTACTCAGAGAATCAAGAGCAACCTGGTTACACTTCCCCTTCCTCAAGTGTTTATCCTGAGTAAGGTGCTCTTAGCACAGTAGCATCGTAAGGATTTAGAAAGGAATGACTCCATAAGGAATCCGTAAGCAGCCAGCTGAGCTGAATTTATAGCTGCTTTCTATTGCAGAGCAGTGATGAAGCCTGAGGCACATGAAGGTTCTTGAAAAAATCTCTGATGCCATCTATTTAGCTTTGATAGAAGAAGAAAGAAGCTCAGCCACACTTAACTGAATTACACTGAACACTGATAAGTGAATATGGTGTCAAAGTTAAATGAAGTGCAATGCAGAGATAATATTCTCTTTCATTGCAAAGACCCAGAGCTAATCAAAACAATTAACTAAGCTATTAACCATACCTAACATAACAACTAGTATTGTTTATTACTCTTCCCAAAAGAATTTCTCATTTTTCTATGATGATGGAAGGAGGAAATACATTATCTTAAATGTGGCAAGTGAAAATTACGATGATCCTAGAACCATCTCTGAAGAGTGTGTAGGAGAGCTAATCATAAAAGGATTACAGAGAGTAGACATGTTGGCACCAAACGTGTCAGCCTTACACTATTCATGGGGGTGGGCTAAGGAGAAGCTCTAGAATTAGTCCTTTTCAGCAAACAATAATGATGTAATAACCCTACTTCTTTAGTAAAATGCTAAGCAAAAGTTCTTTTCTCGCTTATATTCTGTGTAACAGACAACAATTATAATGATGTAGCTCTTGTACTGATTCACTCAAAAAAGCTCGGTTAGAGGACCCTATTACTACCAAATTGCATTGATTATCATCAATTCTGTATTTATTAAGCACCTTCAAATTCTTTAGTAAACATATAGCAATCAAATTTTGTAAATTACAGACCTATCTGTATGTCAAGACTTTTTATTTTAAATGAACTTCAGCATATAGGGGACTGGTTAGCTCAGTGGTCTGAGCGCGGTGCTGGCAACAAGGACCAACACCAAGGTCGCGGGTTCAATTCCCGCTTGGTCCCCATGTGTTGCCTGGTCTAGTCAAGAGGTGGCATCCCTGCCCAAAACAGGGAGGTTGGACTAGATGATCTCTAAGGTCCCTTCCAGCCTAGGCCATTCTATAATTCAATGATGATTCTACGACATGCATGATTTGATGTTTGTATGGAGCTCATATCATTTGAATGGAAAAAGACAGAACCAGTCAGCTCGCATCTCTGCCCAATCAGGACTGCACCTGGCACTAGTATCTGATAGGAGACTCTCTGCATGTTCACTCTTTATCTTTCGTTAATCTAATGCAAGACTGGCTTTTTACGTGACTACTTCTCCTCAAGGGAGGATTCAGTTTTAATGTCATTATTACTATCGCTGTGGTCCAATGCTGTAACATGACCCTGTGCTGGTTCAAAAGCTGAAGTTATTTTGGGGCACAAAATGCTGTATAATGAAAAATACTTGGGCCAACACTTCAGTGTTATTCTAGGAACCTTGTAAACAGCCCCAAGTTAGCAGCCCCAGTCCTCTGTATATTTTCTCCTCATTTTCATCAGAGAAAGTAAACATCAAAGGAAGATGTTTCAGAAACCAAATTGACACACAGTCCTTCTCCATCAATCACCTCACTAAACTGTCCAAAGCCATAGGTTTAAGAAACAATGTGAAATCAACCCCCCAGTGGTGTCTTTCTGTTCAAGAAACATCTGCTGTGAAACTTCAGTGTGATAGCTGAGTTTTCTCACCCATCTAGACTGATATCTGAAAAACTACAGGCAATTCTACAGAAGCCTCATGATCAGACATTCTTGAACAGGTTGCCCAGAGAAGTTGTGGATATCCCCCCTCTGGAAGTGTTCATGGTCAGATTGGATGGGACTTTGAGCAACCTGATCTAGTGGGAGGTGTCCCTGCCCGTGGTGGGGGGGCTTGGAAATGAATGATCTTTAAGATCCCTTCCAACTCAAACCATTCTATGCTTCTGTTGGGAACTGGATGTTCTGATCTCAAAGACAGCTCCAAAAATTTCAGCCATCAGCTTTAGAGCTATCAAGCAAGATTTTAAATGTGTCTATTCTGCATTCATGAAGAGGATCTGCAACAATGGGTAGAAATAAATGTAGAAAAGACTCACAACAAGGAGGTTGAATTACTGGGATGATTTGTTTCATTTTTTGTAAATATGACAGAAGGAAAGGAATCTTGATAACCTGCATCATGAATCTAGCCTGCTCCTCTAAGCATTAGACTTAATTTGTCATTTCAGTGAGAGAGGTACAGTAAAAAAATCACTGAGTAACTTGTATATTTTATATGTAAGATCATAAGTTCAATCATCAAAGTTAAAAGGAACAAAGAGAAAAATGAAAAAAATCCAAGGTCCAGGAAAATATGTTAATCTGCAAAAAAAAATCTAAAGATGGTTTTGGTTCAATACTGAAGGGTGCAGTATCTGAAGGCCAGTATAGTAGTTGTCACAAATACTGTTGACAATAGGTAACAGTAGCACTAATATCAGAATACTTTACATTTAGGAAAGCAAAATGAGAAGACCCAAACTTTAAGAAAAAAAAAATAATGGGCTCTTTCTGAACCACTGAGAGTACTGTAACTTTCTGCATAATGTGAAGCTCTTTGCTCCAAAACGGGTGACAGTTTCAAATATTTCTGGATAAAAAAGGGTAAATGTCATCAGATCGAGTCCAGAAGGCATTCTACTAATATCTAAGACTCTCTCAGTGAAACTGTCAGTTCTCTGACAATCTTTTGCCTTTTCCTCTCTCTAGTCTACGTAAAACATAAAACAAAATGGTATATTTTTGCAGATTATATATTGGCACCCAGCATGCAGTACTTGCAAACACACTGATGATAGCTGGCTGTGAGGAATAGATCAATCTGGAGCAGTCAGGCTAAAAATCTGCCAGTCAGTTCATCAGTAGAGAGACTGCTGGAATGAAGAGAGGCATTAACAGGATGCCGAAAAGGGGAAGAGAAAACAAGAAAAAGAGAGTGGTGAGAGACAGACTGAAGCAACAGTAGTGAAAGAAGGAAGAAGAAATGGAACTGTAATTTGAGGCTAAACAGCAAGCAGAAAGGGTAACGCTGAGAGTGGGAGAAACTCTTGAGTACTATGGTTCCAGATGCTACTTAAACATTTGAAATTACTGGTTATGAATCTGCATCAGAGTTTAAATGATATGAATGTTACCATTCTGATTCATAAGCCTAATTGGAACTGAGGAAAACCACAATGTCTTTTCTTAAGAATGCCTCTTCACATCTAAAAACTTGATTTCTACTGTCAATTTCTTATCTTTCAGATTACAATATTGTTTTGAAGTTCCAAACACCAGAACTTCACACTGGCCCCAAATACATTCAAAAAAAAAAATGGTTGTGAGATATCACTTCACAAAACCTTAAGTCCCCAGAAGAACACTGAGCCTCTGTTATATACCTATGTTCATGATCAGGAAGAGAATTCACACCATCTTAAGCCTTTAAAAACAATTAATTTACAAATCCAAAACAGCTAGAAACAGAATCAGCTGGCAGAAGCACCAATAGCCCGTTAAAAAAGGCTGAATGCAGGAATGAGCCAGAGCTGCCCATTGGCGTCTTCCACATGGGTTTATCCTAGCTTCATCCCCAAGGTTGAATCTTCTAAACCTGTTCTTTGCTTTTAACACCTGGTGGTGGTGCTGTTGCTCCTTTCTACAGGGGAGCTTAATCCTTCCAAGTTTTACCTGGGATGTGAAGAACCCCGAGTTTATTATCTAGCACGCAATGTTAGTAGAGCGATGTTGCTATACTCTCCAAACTTCTTCGTGTGCTGTTAGCTCTATTGTCCCTGCACTTCACAGGTATGTACTGAACACTTTAAACATCTGCTGGAAAATGACAGTCCTAGGGTTTGATTTTTTATTTTAAATAGAGCTTAAACAAGAAACAAACAAAAAAAAAAGACAGTAGAATGAGAGCAGAAAGTCAGCGAATTGACCAAAAGTGTTGGAGACAGAAAAAGAAAGCAAACCTCCTGGGTATGGGGCACTGTCACATCTACTTGTTCAGCCAGTTTTTCAGAGAGAGGAAATTCATTCATATTACTAGTCCTGTTTAGTTCTGAAGTCTAGACATGCTCATTTAGATGACTGTAGAGATCATAAAAATGTAGAGCTGTAAATATCCCCCAACCTGCTATGCGTGTGTTTATAAACAGGAATTATCATTAAGAAGACAAGTGGTTGCTAAATCTGAAAGACTCTTGTCAGTGATAAGCACAGCATAGTTTCTCTACAACTTTACTGATCAGATTTTCCAGCATTTTACAAGACAACCAAATTCTAAGGAAGAAGTCCATTCCTTTGGATTTATTGTTTATAATTAGTATCAGGTATACATCACAGTAGATGAAAAGCTTGCTTCAAATGTAAAAATAAATGGTGCAAAACCAAAGGCAAACCATAGCAACAAGAAAACTTAAAATGAAAAAAAAACCCACAGTGCTATGTAAATTTGTCAAAATCCTGCTAATTATTTAATCTTATTTAAAACCAAACAACCAAACAAAACCAACAACAAAGTTCTGTTAAGAGAACTCTCATTCTAAAGTTCTCACGTTTATGAGCTGAAGGGTAGATAACTAAAATGTATGAATAAAAGTAAATTAAACACTAGTGAGGGCTTCTTCATGGTGTGACAATCATCTAATTGTTGACACAGAGCTATTCTATTAAAGAAAAAAAAACACACAAAAACCAAAAAGACATAAACATGACTAAATCAAGCAGGATCATGCTTATGCACTACAGATCTGAGATTAGGGCACCAGCTTTTGGAATAACATAATGAGATCATAATCCTAATTTTCATTTAAAAAGCATGTTTCTCACCCCTGCAGTGGGCAGGAGGAAGATCTTAAAAACAGAAATGAGAGTTAATTAATGTCCATGTCTGCAGATAACTCAAATGGATATAAACTGTAGTACTGAAATAAATCACCCCGGAAAGATCAGAATAACACTGAAGACAAGGGAAGCAAGCAAAGGTGAAGATGAGCTTTAGTGTTATTCTATATTATTTAATGGCCTGGATTTTATTCTTTGATTGTCACTGACCTGGATACCATACAGCGTATCACATCTCCCTTCTTTCTATTTGTGAATAACAAATGTACTTAGAAATGCCATAGTGGATGATCTTGCTTTTGAAGCACATTTTTTCCCCTTCTCTTCTCTTTTTCTTTCCTGGTGTATATTTACTGTCTTCACAACTTAGACAGGCCTTAAGCGTCCATAAAATCAGGAAAAAAGAAAGTTCAGGCAGTGGAATGGAAAAACAAAAACTAAGGGACAAGGACAGAAAACAAAGCTCAAGTAGTTGAAAGAAATAAATCCAGAAGAATAACGACTAGTAAGAAGAGAAAATTTTAATCATTATAGTTTTCAAAACATTCAACATTGAGAGAAAAAAAGCAAGCATCAAATGTGAAAGTAGCATCATGAGCAGAGATAGAGACACAGTGGTGATGTCAATGAATGGCTACACACCTGCAATAAATTGCAGCTACATCACCTGAGCATGAATTTAAGATTTGGCAGTGTTAATTTGAAGAAAGGAACTACATGCCTTTTGAGTAGTCACACTAGTAATTCCATTATTGTGTAGTGACATCTCTCCTTATTCTGAACATCAAGCATGGAAAAACATTTCATCTGATGCTGGTGACCGTATATCTATGTCAATTGAACTCACCTGAGACATCCCTTTGCTGCTACTGTAATTGCATAATTTGCACCATAATTTAATGATTTTTTTTCTTTTTCATCTAGATAAAGTGTCTAAAAATAATAAGAAAATATACATGGAATTTTAATAGTCATTGATGCCCTTTCCAACCACTTTCTCATTTGTTACCAGAATAAGTATTGTATCTATGATGCCAAAAACCTCACAGGCAATCTGCTCCTAAATTTCAGACAAATAAAAAAATAAAATACCATTGTCCACTCCTAAAGTTTATGATTCTTTTGATTTCACTCATTTGAATGTAATTATTACAGCAAGGTATACCTCTATATGCAGATAACTAAATGTCTTGAATGTAGAGGTATCCATGTGCATGAGATTTCTTATTCCCCTTGAGGTCATGGGAGATCCAGCCCATCAAGTCAATAGAGTCTAAGAAACTTCCCAAATCATCCTAAAATAGACATCTGCATACAGTGAGCTGAATAGACCTCCAGACTTTGTTTAGCTTTGTTGACTATGAAGAACATCTAAATTTAGGTGTCTGAATCTGGAACTGAATTCCACTTCTAGGGCTCCATTTAGTTGTCCCCACATAGGAATAGTATCTCCAGCTGCCACTCCAGAAGGCCACATGTCACCCCAACCAGCCAGGCACAGACTTGCTGGATACCAAGCATCTCAGAAGACCTATGTGTGAATAACTTAATCATTTTACTCAAGTGCCAAAACCAGATGCTTGTTCTATCTGTTTTTGCTAGGATTTATAAAGCAGAGGGATTTGGCTTCATAAGTCTGTTGAGAAATTTCTAACACAACCATAGATTCTGGGCTTTATTCACATTTTTGGATAAATATAAATCTTGACCTCACTGACCTCATCCTGATACCACTTGAAAAGTTATGGCAGGTTGTCAGAGAAACTCTTTTTGTAATACATATATATGGAATGTGAAGAAACCACTGTGTGAATGTATTTCTCACAGTCTTCCTAAATGGTCTTTTATTGTCTGAAGAGTTGTGAATTGTAGGGATAATCCAACTTTCTACCAGAAATACTTCAGTTGAAACTTTCTAGGATTGCATTTACCTTTTTTCAAAGCTTGATCACATTAGTAATTCACAACCACTCTTTGCTGGAATACTAAGTTCTCACTCTGTAATATATATTTTTATTAGCTTTTTGTTAACAGTCCCTAATAATTTTCATTCCACCTCTATTTCTCCATTCCTCAGGAGCTTTTTTTTTTACTATCAATCTTCCTATAGATTGGTAATGTCTCACAGGCCTATTCACCAGATAATTTTCTTGACAAAAATCTTCATTTTTATGCCTTGGCCTGTCATAAAATAGGATGGGTCATAGGGCAAATGTTTGAGAAATACTGTTAGTCATTTATCTGTGCTTTCCTCTGAATAAAATAACACCTTCCCCTCCATGAGCCAGTTATATTAGTCTTATAATACAGTAGCTCGAGAGTTAAAATTTTTATAGCTTTTACTAATACCAACATTCTCCTTTCCAAACTCATTTCTCCTTCAGCACTGTATTAAGACTTAAGGTGATAACCATAGAGATGAGATCAGCTATATTTTCTAGATTTAGAGAAAAAAAACCCAACATCTTCCTCCAGAGCCTCAGCTTTCAGTCTAACTGAATCCCAGACAACTTAAGACTACATTTGAGTATAATATTCTAAAACAACTTCTGCTACTGGCTGTGCCTATCAGCTTAAAGTTCAGCTAACATTTAACTACACAGAATCCAGTTCACATAAAAGCCCTACATAATACAACACGGTTTTTTTTCTGGTTATCTCATAATCAGGAAAATGTAGTCAAAATTCATCACTGGGCTTAATACATCACCTACCAGGAATATGGTGACACTCTTCTTAATCCAGTAGCCAACCACTTAAAATACTTACTCATTTCTCTCAGGACATTTATGAGTGTGAATGGTAATTCTATTTATTCCTTTGAGAAATACTGTGGTAGGCAGGGAGAAGGAAGGGGTCATGTCAAATACCTGTCATTGCGGTGCTGACAGCACTTGTTGAGAGTTTTGACATCTCAGTCATCTTGTGAAGCCCTTCCACTATCTTTAACAAACTAATCAAATGTAGCCTGAGCAAGAGATAGGCAATGACTTCACTGTAATTGTTCACTGGGCACTTAATTTTCTTCTGTGACCCCTGCCTTTATGCATCATTCTTTTCCTTTCCTGTGTTTACCTAGACTTTCTACGTCTGGCCAAAGAATGTACTTTAATATAAGTGTTAAAACATCTTAAAATAATATATATATATAATCTT